>NW_025963651.1:0-138043 GCF_910591885.1 Bombus terrestris | reverse complement strand
TGTCCCACGTTGTCCCACGTTGTCCCACGTTGTCCCACGTTGTCCCACGTTGTCCCACGTTGTCCCACGTTGTCCCACGTTGTCCCACGATGTCCCACGTTGTCCCACGTTGTCCCACGTTGTCCCACGTTGTCCCACGTTGTCCCACGTTGTCCCACGTTGTCCCACGATGTCCCACGTTGTCCCACGTTGTCCCACGGTGTCCAACGATGTCCAACGGTGTCCAGCGATGTCCAACGGTGTCCCACGTTGTCCCACGTTTTCCCACGTTGTCCCACGTTGTCCCACGGTGTCCAACGATGTCCAACGATGTCCAACGGTGTCCCACGTTGTCCCACGTTGTTCCATGGTTTCCCACGTTGTCCCACGTTGTCCCACGTTGTCCCACGGTGTCCAACGGTGTCCAACGGTGTCCAACGGTGTCCAACGGTGTCCCACTGTGTCCAACGGTGTCCCACGTTGTCCCACGTTGTCCCACGTTGTCCCACGTTGTCCCACGATGTCCCACGTTGTCCAACGGTGTCCAACGGTGTCCAACGATGTCCAACGATGTCCAACGGTGTCCCACGATGTCCAACGATGTCCAACGATGTCCAACGGTGTCCCACGTTGTCCCACGTTGTCCCACGTTGTCCCACGTTGTCCCACGTTGTCCCACGGTGTCCAACGATGTCCAACGGTGTCCCACGTTGTCCAACGGTGTCCCACGTTGTCCCACGTTGTCCCACGTTGTCCCACGTTGTCCCACGTTGTCCCACGTTGTCCCACGTTGTCCCACGTTGTCCCACGTTGTCCCACGTTGTCCCACGTTGTCCCACGTTGTCCCACGGTGTCCAACGATGTCCAACGGTGTCCAACGGTGTCCCACGGTGTCCAACGGTGTCCCACGTTGTCCCACGTTGTCCCACGTTGTCCCACGTTGTCCCACGTTGTCCCACGTTGTCCAACGATGTCCAACGGTGTCCCACGTTGTCCCACGTTGTTCCATGGTTTCCCACGTTGTCCCACGTTGTCCCACGTTGTCCCACGTTGTCCCACGTTGTCCCACGGTGTCCCACGGTGTCCAACGATGTCCAACTGTGTCCCACGTTGTCCCACGTTGTCCCACGTTGTCCCACGTTGTCCCACGTTGTCCCACGATGTCCCACGTTGTCCCACGTTGTCCCACGATGTCCCACGTTGTCCCACGTTGTCCCACGTTGTCCCACGTTGTCCCACGTTGTCCCACGTTGTCCCACGTTGTCCCACGTTGTCCCACGTTCTCCCACGTTGTCCCACGTTGTCCCACGTTGTCCCACGTTGTCCAACGATGTCCAACGGTGTCCCACGTTGTCCCACGTTGTTCCATGGTTTCCCACGTTGTCCCACGTTGTCCCACGTTCTCCCACGTTGTCCCACGTTGTCCCACGTGGTCCCACGTTGTCCCACGTTGTCCCACGGTGTCCAACGATGTCCAACGGTGTCCCACGTTGTCCAACGGTGTCCCACGTTGTCCCACGTTGTCCCACGTTGTCCCACGTTGTCCCACGATGTCCCACGTTGTCCCACGTTGTCCCACGTTGTCCCACGTTGTCCCACGTTGTCCCACGTTGTCCCACGTTCTCCCACGTTGTCCCACGGTGTCCAACGATGTCCAACGGTGTCCCACGTTGTCCCACGTTGTCCCACGTTGTCCCACGGTGTCCAACGATGTCCACCGGTGTCCAACGATGTCCAACGGTGTCCAACGGTGTCCCACGTTGTCCCACGTTGTCCCACGTTGTCCCACGATGTCCCACGTTGTCCAACGGTGTCCAACGGTGTCCAACGATGTCCAACGATGTCCAACGGTGTCCAACGGTGTCCCACGGTGTCCAACGGTGTCCCACGTTGTCCCACGTTGTCCCACGTTGTCCCACGTTGTCCCACGTTGTCCCACGTTGTCCCACGTTGTCCAACGATGTCCAACGGTGTCCCTCGTTGTCCCACGTTGTTCCATGGTTTCCCACGTTGTCCCACGTTGTCCCACGTTGTCCCACGTTGTCCCACGGTGTCCCACGGTGTCCAACGATGTCCAACGGTGTCCCACGTAGTCCCACGTTGTCCCACGTTGTCCCACGTTGTCCCACGTTGTCCCACGATGTCCCACGTTGTCCCACGTTGTCCCACGTTGTCCCACGTTGTCCCACGTTGTCCCACGTTGTCCCACGTTGTCCCACGTTGTCCCACGTTGTCCCACGTTGTCCCACGTTGTCCCACGTTGTCCCACGTTGTCCCACGTTGTCCCACGGTGTCCAACGGTGTCCAACGATGTCCCACGTTGTCCCACGTTGTCCCACGTTGTCCCACGTTGTCCCACGATGTCCCACGTTGTCCCACGTTGTCCCACGTTGTCCCACGTTGTCCCACGTTGTCCCACGTTGTCCCACGTTGTCCCACGTTGTCCCACGTTGTCCCACGTTGTCCCACGTTGTCCCACGGTGTCCAACGATGTCCAACGGTGTCCAGCGATGTCCAACGGTGTCCCACGTTGTCCCACGTTTTCCCACGTTGTCCCACGTTGTCCCACGGTGTCCAACGATGTCCAACGATGTCCAACGGTGTCCCACGTTGTCCCACGTTGTTCCATGGTTTCCCACGTTGTCCCACGTTGTCCCACGTTGTCCCACGTTGTCCCACGTTGTCCCACGTTGTCCCACGTTGTCCCACGATGTCCCACGTTGTCCCACGTTGTCCCACGTTGTCCCACGGTGTCCAACAATGTCCAACGGTGTCCCACGTTGTCCAACGGTGTCCCACGTTGTCCCACGTTGTCCCACGTTGTCCCACGTTGTCCCACGATGTCCCACGTTGTCCCACGTTGTCCCACGTTGTCCCACGTTGTCCCACGTTGTCCCACGTTGTCCCACGTTGTCCCACGTTGTCCCACGTTGTCCCACGTTGTCCCACGTTGTCCCACGGTGTCCAACGATGTCCAACGGTGTCCAACGGTGTCCCACGGTGTCCAACGGTGTCCCACGTTGTCCCACGTTGTCCCACGTTGTCCCACGTTGTCCCACGTTGTCCCACGTTGTCCCACGTTGTCCGACGATGTCCAACGGTGTCCCACGTTGTCCCACGTTGTTCCATGGTTTCCCACGTTGTCCCACGTTGTCCCACGTTGTCCCACGGTGTCCAACGATGTCCAACGGTGTCCAACGGTGTCCAACGGTGTCCAACGGTGTCCAACGGTGTCCCACGTTGTGCCACGTTGTCCCACGTTGTCCCACGGTGTCCCACGATGTCCAACGGTGTCCCACGTTGTCCGACGATGTCCAACGGTGTCCCACGTTGTCCCACGTTGTTCCATGGTTTCCCACGTTGTCCCACGTTGTCCCACGTTGTCCCACGGTGTCCAACGATGTCCAACGGTGTCCAACGGTGTCCAACGGTGTCCAACGGTGTCCAACGGTGTCCCACGTTGTGCCACGTTGTCCCACGTTGTCCCACGGTGTCCAACGATGTCCAACGATGTCCAACGGTGTCCCACGTTGTCCCACGTTGTCCCACGTTGTCCCACGGTGTCCAACAATGTCCAACGGTGTCCCACGTTGTCCAACGGTGTCCCACGTTGTCCCACGGTGTCCAACGGTGTCCAACGATGTCCCACGTTGTCCCACGTTGTCCCACGTTGTCCCACGTTGTCCCACGATGTCCCACGTTGTCCCACGTTGTCCCACGTTGTCCCACGTTGTCCCACGTTGTCCCACGTTGTCCCACGTTGTCCCACGTTGTCCCACGTTGTCCCACGTTGTCCCACGTTGTCCCACGGTGTCCAACGATGTCCAACGGTGTCCAGCGATGTCCAACGGTGTCCCACGTTGTCCCACGTTGTCCCACGGTGTCCAACGATGTCCAACGATGTCCAACGGTGTCCCACGTTGTCCCACGTTGTTCCATGGTTTCCCACGTTGTCCCACGTTGTCCCACGTTGTCCCACGGTGTCCAACGATGTCCAACGGTGTCCAACGGTGTCCAACGGTGTCCAACGGTGTCCCACGTTGTCCCACGTTGTCCCACGTTGTCCCACGTTGTCCCACGTTGTCCCACGTTGTCCCACGTTGTCCCACGTTGTCCCACGTTGTCCCACGTTGTCCCACGTTGTCCCACGTTGTCCCACGTTGTCCCACGTTGTCCGACGATGTCCAACGGTGTCCCACGTTGTCCCACGTTGTTCCATGGTTTCCCACGTTGTCCCACGTTGTCCCACGTTGTCCCACGTTGTCCCACGTTGTCCCACGTTGTCCCACGTTGTCCCACGTTGTCCCACGTTGTCCCACGTTGTCCGACGATGTCCAACGGTGTCCCACGTTGTCCCACGTTGTTCCATGGTTTCCCACGTTGTCCCACGTTGTCCCACGTTGTCCCACGGTGTCCAACGATGTCCACCGGTGTCCAACGATGTCCAACGGTGTCCAACGGTGTCCCACGTTGTCCCACGTTGTCCCACGTTGTCCCACGATGTCCCACGTTGTCCAACGGTGTCCAACGGTGTCCAACGATGTCCAACGATGTCCAACGGTGTCCCTCGTTGTCCCACGTTGTTCCATGGTTTCCCACGTTGTCCCACGTTGTCCCACGTTGTCCCACGTTGTCCCACGGTGTCCCACGGTGTCCAACGATGTCCAACGGTGTCCCACGTAGTCCCACGTTGTCCCACGTTGTCCCACGTTGTCCCACGTTGTCCCACGATGTCCCACGTTGTCCCACGTTGTCCCACGTTGTCCCACGTTGTCCCACGTTGTCCCACGTTGTCCCACGTTGTCCCACGTTGTCCCACGTTGTCCCACGTTGTCCCACGTTGTCCCACGTTGTCCCACGTTGTCCCACGTTGTCCCACGGTGTCCAACGGTGTCCAACGATGTCCCACGTTGTCCCACGTTGTCCCACGTTGTCCCACGTTGTCCCACGATGTCCCACGTTGTCCCACGTTGTCCCACGTTGTCCCACGTTGTCCCACGTTGTCCCACGTTGTCCCACGTTGTCCCACGTTGTCCCACGTTGTCCCACGTTGTCCCACGGTGTCCAACGATGTCCAACGGTGTCCAGCGATGTCCAACGGTGTCCCACGTTGTCCCACGTTTTCCCACGTTGTCCCACGTTGTCCCACGGTGTCCAACGATGTCCAACGATGTCCAACGGTGTCCCACGTTGTCCCACGTTGTTCCATGGTTTCCCACGTTGTCCCACGTTGTCCCACGTTGTCCCACGTTGTCCCACGTTGTCCCACGTTGTCCCACGTTGTCCCACGATGTCCCACGTTGTCCCACGTTGTCCCACGTTGTCCCACGGTGTCCAACAATGTCCAACGGTGTCCCACGTTGTCCAACGGTGTCCCACGTTGTCCCACGTTGTCCCACGTTGTCCCACGTTGTCCCACGATGTCCCACGTTGTCCCACGTTGTCCCACGTTGTCCCACGTTGTCCCACGTTGTCCCACGTTGTCCCACGTTGTCCCACGTTGTCCCACGTTGTCCCACGTTGTCCCACGTTGTCCCACGGTGTCCAACGATGTCCAACGGTGTCCAACGGTGTCCCACGGTGTCCAACGGTGTCCCACGTTGTCCCACGTTGTCCCACGTTGTCCCACGTTGTCCCACGTTGTCCCACGTTGTCCCACGTTGTCCGACGATGTCCAACGGTGTCCCACGTTGTCCCACGTTGTTCCATGGTTTCCCACGTTGTCCCACGTTGTCCCACGTTGTCCCACGGTGTCCAACGATGTCCAACGGTGTCCAACGGTGTCCAACGGTGTCCAACGGTGTCCAACGGTGTCCCACGTTGTGCCACGTTGTCCCACGTTGTCCCACGGTGTCCAACGATGTCCAACGGTGTCCCACGTTGTCCGACGATGTCCAACGGTGTCCCACGTTGTCCCACGTTGTTCCATGGTTTCCCACGTTGTCCCACGTTGTCCCACGTTGTCCCACGGTGTCCAACGATGTCCAACGGTGTCCAACGGTGTCCAACGGTGTCCAACGGTGTCCAACGGTGTCCCACGTTGTGCCACGTTGTCCCACGTTGTCCCACGGTGTCCAACGATGTCCAACGATGTCCAACGGTGTCCCACGTTGTCCCACGTTGTCCCACGTTGTCCCACGGTGTCCAACAATGTCCAACGGTGTCCCACGTTGTCCAACGGTGTCCCACGTTGTCCCACGGTGTCCAACGGTGTCCAACGATGTCCCACGTTGTCCCACGTTGTCCCACGTTGTCCCACGTTGTCCCACGATGTCCCACGTTGTCCCACGTTGTCCCACGTTGTCCCACGTTGTCCCACGTTGTCCCACGTTGTCCCACGTTGTCCCACGTTGTCCCACGTTGTCCCACGTTGTCCCACGTTGTCCCACGGTGTCCAACGATGTCCAACGGTGTCCAGCGATGTCCAACGGTGTCCCACGTTGTCCCACGTTGTCCCACGGTGTCCAACGATGTCCAACGATGTCCAACGGTGTCCCACGTTGTCCCACGTTGTTCCATGGTTTCCCACGTTGTCCCACGTTGTCCCACGTTGTCCCACGGTGTCCAACGATGTCCAACGGTGTCCAACGGTGTCCAACGGTGTCCAACGGTGTCCCACGTTGTCCCACGTTGTCCCACGTTGTCCCACGATGTCCCACGTTGTCCCACGTTGTCCCACGTTGTCCCACGTTGTCCCACGTTGTCCCACGTTGTCCCACGTTGTCCCACGTTGTCCCACGTTGTCCCACGTTGTCCGACGATGTCCAACGGTGTCCCACGTTGTCCCACGTTGTTCCATGGTTTCCCACGTTGTCCCACGTTGTCCCACGTTGTCCCACGTTGTCCCACGTTGTCCCACGTTGTCCCACGTTGTCCCACGTTGTCCCACGTTGTCCCACGTTGTCCCACGTTGTCCGACGATGTCCAACGGTGTCCCACGTTGTCCCACGTTGTTCCATGGTTTCCCACGTTGTCCCACGTTGTCCCACGTTGTCCCACGGTGTCCAACGATGTCCAACGGTGTCCAACGGTGTCCAACGGTGTCCAACGGTGTCCAACGGTGTCCCACGTTGTCCCACGTTGTCCCACGGTGTCCAACGGTGTCCAACGATGTCCCACGTTGTCCCACGTTGTCCCACGTTGTCCCACGTTGTCCCACGATGTCCCACGTTGTCCCACGTTGTCCCACGTTGTCCCACGTTGTCCCACGTTGTCCCACGTTGTCCCACGTTGTCCCACGTTGTCCCACGTTGTCCCACGTTGTCCCACGTTGTCCCACGGTGTCCAACGATGTCCAACGGTGTCCAGCGATGTCCAACGGTGTCCCACGTTGTCCCACGTTTTCCCACGTTGTCCCACGTTGTCCCACGGTGTCCAACGATGTCCAACGATGTCCAACGGTGTCCCACGTTGTCCCACGTTGTTCCATGGTTTCCCACGTTGTCCCACGTTGTCCCACGTTGTCCCACGTTGTCCCACGTTGTCCCACGTTGTCCCACGTTGTCCCACGTTGTCCCACGTTGTCCCACGTTGTCCCACGTTGTCCCACGTTGTCCCACGTTGTCCCACGTTGTCCCACGGTGTCCAACGATGTCCAACGGTGTCCAACGGTGTCCCACGGTGTCCAACGGTGTCCCACGTTGTCCCACGTTGTCCCACGTTGTCCCACGTTGTCCCACGTTGTCCCACGTTGTCCCACGTTGTCCGACGATGTCCAACGGTGTCCCACGTTGTCCCACGTTGTTCCATGGTTTCCCACGTTGTCCCACGTTGTCCCACGTTGTCCCACGGTGTCCAACGATGTCCAACGGTGTCCAACGGTGTCCAACGGTGTCCAACGGTGTCCAACGGTGTCCCACGTTGTGCCACGTTGTCCCACGTTGTCCCACGGTGTCCAACGATGTCCAACGGTGTCCCACGTTGTCCGACGATGTCCAACGGTGTCCCACGTTGTCCCACGTTGTTCCATGGTTTCCCACGTTGTCCCACGTTGTCCCACGTTGTCCCACGGTGTCCAACGATGTCCAACGGTGTCCAACGGTGTCCAACGGTGTCCAACGGTGTCCAACGGTGTCCCACGTTGTGCCACGTTGTCCCACGTTGTCCCACGGTGTCCAACGATGTCCAACGATGTCCAACGGTGTCCCACGTTGTCCCACGTTGTCCCACGTTGTCCCACGGTGTCCAACAATGTCCAACGGTGTCCCACGTTGTCCAACGGTGTCCCACGTTGTCCCACGGTGTTCAACGGTGTCCAACGATGTCCCACGTTGTCCCACGTTGTCCCACGTTGTCCCACGTTGTCCCACGATGTCCCACGTTGTCCCACGTTGTCCCACGTTGTCCCACGTTGTCCCACGTTGTCCCACGTTGTCCCACGTTGTCCCACGTTGTCCCACGTTGTCCCACGTTGTCCCACGTTGTCCCACGGTGTCCAACGATGTCCAACGGTGTCCAGCGATGTCCAACGGTGTCCCACGTTGTCCCACGTTGTCCCACGGTGTCCAACGATGTCCAACGATGTCCAACGGTGTCCCACGTTGTCCCACGTTGTTCCATGGTTTCCCACGTTGTCCCACGTTGTCCCACGTTGTCCCACGGTGTCCAACGATGTCCAACGGTGTCCAACGGTGTCCAACGGTGTCCAACGGTGTCCCACGTTGTCCCACGTTGTCCCACGTTGTCCCACGATGTCCCCCGTTGTCCCACGTTGTCCCACGTTGTCCCACGTTGTCCCACGTTGTCCCACGTTGTCCCACGTTGTCCCACGTTGTCCCACGTTGTCCCACGTTGTCCGACGATGTCCAACGGTGTCCCACGTTGTCCCACGTTGTTCCATGGTTTCCCACGTTGTCCCACGTTGTCCCACGTTGTCCCACGTTGTCCCACGTTGTCCCACGTTGTCCCACGTTGTCCCACGTTGTCCCACGTTGTCCGACGATGTCCAACGGTGTCCCACGTTGTCCCACGTTGTTCCATGGTTTCCCACGTTGTCCCACGTTGTCCCACGTTGTCCCACGTTGTCCCACGGTGTCCAACGATGTCCAACGGTGTCCAACGGTGTCCAACGGTGTCCAACGGTGTCCAACGGTGTCCCACGTTGTCCCACGTTGTCCCACGTTGTCCCACGGTGTCCAACGATGTCCAACGGTGTCCCACGTTGTCCCACGTTGTCCCACGTTGTCCCACGTTGTCCCACGATGTCCCACGTTGTCCCACGTTGTCCCACGTTGTCCCACGATGTCCCACGTTGTCCCACGTTGTCCCACGTTGTCCCACGTTGTCCCACGTTGTCCCACGTTGTCCCACGTTGTCCCACGTTGTCCCACGGTGTCCAACGGTGTCCAACGATGTCCCACGTTGTCCCACGTTGTCCCACGTTGTCCCACGTTGTCCCACGATGTCCCACGTTGTCCCACGTTGTCCCACGTTGTCCCACGTTGTCCCACGTTGTCCCACGTTGTCCCACGTTGTCCCACGTTGTCCCACGTTGTCCCACGGTGTCCAACGATGTCCAACGGTGTCCAGCGATGTCCAACGGTGTCCCACGTTGTCCCACGTTTTCCCACGTTGTCCCACGTTGTCCCACGGTGTCCAACGATGTCCAACGATGTCCAACGGTGTCCCACGTTGTCCCACGTGGTTCCATGGTTTCCCACGTTGTCCCACGTTGTCCCACGTTGTCCCACGGTGTCCAACGATGTCCAACGGTGTCCAACGGTGTCCAACGGTGTCCAACGGTGTCCCACGTTGTCCCACGTTGTCCCACGTTGTCCCACGATGTCCCACGTTGTCCCACGTTGTCCCACGTTGTCCCACGTTGTCCCACGATGTCCCACGTTGTCCCACGTTGTCCCACGTTGTCCCACGTTGTCCGACGTTGTCCCACGTTGTCCCACGTTGTCCCACGTTGTCCCACGTTGTCCCACGTTGTCCCACGTTGTCCCACGGTGTCCAACGATGTCCAACGGTGTCCAACGGTGTCCCACGTTGTCCCACGTTGTCCCACGTTGTCCCACGTTGTCCCACGTTGTCCCACGTTGTCCCACGTTGTCCCACGTTGTCCCACGTTGTCCCACGTTGTCCAACGATGTCCAACGGTGTCCCACGTTGTCCCACGTTGTCCCACGTTGTCCCACGATGTCCCACGTTGTCCCACGTTGTCCCACGTTGTCCCACGTTGTCCCACGTTGTCCCACGTTGTCCCACGTTCTCCGACGTTGTCCCACGTTGTCCCACGTTGTCCCACGGTGTCCAACGATGTCCAACGGTGTCCAACGGTGTCCCACGGTGTCCAACGGTGTCCCACGTTGTCCCACGTTGTCCCACGTTGTCCCACGTTGTCCCACGTTGTCCCACGTTGTCCCACGTTGTCCAACGATGTCCAACGGTGTCCCACGTTGTCCCACGTTGTTCCATGGTTTCCCACGTTGTCCCACGTTGTCCCACGTTGTCCCACGGTGTCCAACGATGTCCAACGGTGTCCAACGGTGTCCCACGTTGTCCCACGTTGTCCCACGGTGTCCAACGATGTCCAACGGTGTCCCACGTTGTCCAACGATGTCCAACGGTGTCCCACGTTGTCCCACGTTGTCCCACGTTGTCCCACGTTGTCCCACGTTGTCCCACGATGTCCCACGTTGTCCCACGTTGTCCCACGTTGTCCCACGTTGTCCCACGTTGTCCCACGTTGTCCCACGTTGTCCCACGTTGTCCCACGTTGTCCCACGTTGTCCCACGTTGTCCCACGGTGTCCAACGGTGTCCAACGATGTCCCACGTTGTCCCACGTTGTCCCACGTTGTCCCACGTTGTCCCACGATGTCCCACGTTGTCCCACGTTGTCCCACGTTGTCCCACGTTGTCCCACGTTGTCCCACGTTGTCCCACGTTGTCCCACGTTGTCCCACGTTGTCCCACGTTGTCCCACGTTGTCCCACGATGTCCCACGTTGTCCCACGTTGTCCCACGATGTCCCACGTTGTCCCACGTTGTCCCACGTTGTCCCACGGTGTCCAACAATGTCCAACGGTGTCCCACGTTGTCCCACGTTGTCCCACGTTGTCCCACGTTGTCCCACGTTGTTCCATGGTTTCCCACGTTGTCCCACGTTGTCCCACGTTGTCCCACGGTGTCCAACGATGTCCAACGGTGTCCAACGGTGTCCAACGGTGTCCAACGGTGTCCCACGTTGTCCCACGTTGTCCCACGTTGTCCCACGTTGTCCCACGTTGTCCCACGATGTCCCACGTTGTCCCACGTTGTCCCACGTTGTCCCACGGTGTCCAACAATGTCCAACGGTGTCCCACGTTGTCCAACGGTGTCCCACGTTGTCCCACGTTGTCCCACGTTGTCCCACGTTGTCCCACGATGTCCCACGTTGTCCCACGTTGTCCCACGTTGTCCCACGTTGTCCCACGTTGTCCCACGTTGTCCCACGTTGTCCCACGTTGTCCGACGATGTCCAACGGTGTCCCACGTTGTCCCACGTTGTTCCATGGTTTCCCACGTTGTCCCACGTTGTCCCACGTTGTCCCACGGTGTCCAACGATGTCCAACGGTGTCCAACGATGTCCAACGATGTCCAACGGTGTCCCACGATGTCCAACGATGTCCAACGATGTCCAACGGTGTCCAACGGTGTCCAACGGTGTCCCACGGTGTCCAACGGTGTCCCACGTTGTCCCACGTTGTCCCACGTTGTCCCACGTTGTCCCACGATGTCCCACGTTGTCCAACGGTGTCCAACGGTGTCCAACGATGTCCAACGATGTCCAACGGTCCCACGATGTCCAACGATGTCCAACGATGTCCAACGGTGTCCCACGTTGTCCCACGTTGTCCCACGTTGTCCCGCGTTGTCCCACGGTGTCCAACGTTGTCCCACGTTGTCCCACGTTGTCCCACGGTGTCCCACGGTGTCCAACGATGTCCAACGGTGTCCCACGTTGTCCCACGTTGTCCCACGTTGTCCCACGTTGTCCCACGTTGTCCCACGATGTCCCACGTTGTCCCACGTTGTCCCACGTTGTCCCACGTTGTCCCACGTTGTCCCACGTTGTCCCACGTTGTCCCACGTGGTCCCACGTTGTCCCACGTTGTCCCACGTTGTCCCACGTTGTCCCACGTTGTCCCACGTTGTCCCACGTTGTCCCACGGTGTCCAACGATGTCCCACGGTGTCCAACGGTGTCCCACGGTGTCCAACGGTGTCCCACGTTGTCCCACGTTGTCCCACGTTGTCCCACGTTGTCCCACGTTGTCCCACGTTGTCCGACGATGTCCAACGGTGTCCCACGTTGTCCCACGTTGTTCCATGGTTTCCCACGTTGTCCCACGTTGTCCCACGTTGTCCCACGGTGTCCAACGATGTCCAACGGTGTCCAACGATGTCCAACGATGTCCAACGGTGTCCCACGATGTCCAACGATGTCCAACGATGTCCAACGGTGTCCAACGGTGTCCAACGGTGTCCCACGGTGTCCAACGGTGTCCCACGTTGTCCCACGTTGTCCCACGTTGTCCCACGTTGTCCCACGATGTCCCACGTTGTCCAACGGTGTCCAACGGTGTCCAACGATGTCCAACGATGTCCAACGGTGTCCCACGATGTCCAACGATGTCCAACGATGTCCAACGGTGTCCCACGTTGTCCCACGTTGTCCCACGTTGTCCCACGTTGTCCCACGGTGTCCAACGATGTCCAACGATGTCCAACGGTGTCCAACGGTGTCCCACGGTGTCCAACGGTGTCCCACGTTGTCCCACGTTGTCCCACGTTGTCCCACGTTGTCCCACGTTGTCCCACGTTGTCCCACGTTGTCCAACGATGTCCAACGGTGTCCCTCGTTGTCCCACGTTGTTCCATGGTTTCCCACGTTGTCCCACGTTGTCCCACGTTGTCCCACGTTGTCCCACGTTGTCCCACGGTGTCCCACGGTGTCCAACGATGTCCAACGGTGTCCCACGTTGTCCCACGTTGTCCCACGTTGTCCCACGTTGTCCCACGTTGTCCCACGATGTCCCACGTTGTCCCACGTTGTCCCACGTTGTCCCACGTTGTCCCACGTTGTCCCACGTTGTCCCACGTTGTCCCACGTGGTCCCACGTTGTCCCACGTTGTCCCACGGTGTCCAACGATGTCCAACGGTGTCCCACGTTGTCCAACGGTGTCCCACGTTGTCCCACGTTGTCCCACGTTGTCCCACGTTGTCCCACGATGTCCCACGTTGTCCCACGTTGTCCCACGTTGTCCCACGTTGTCCCACGTTGTCCCACGTTGTCCCACGTTCTCCCACGTTGTCCCACGTTGTCCCACGTTGTCCCACGGTGTCCAACGATGTCCAACGGTGTCCAACGGTGTCCCACGGTGTCCAACGGTGTCCCACGTTGTCCCACGTTGTCCCACGTTGTCCCACGTTGTCCCACGTTGTCCCACGTTGTCCCACGTTGTCCAACGATGTCCAACGGTGTCCCACGTTGTCCCACGTTGTTCCATGGTTTCCCACGTTGTCCCACGTTGTCCCACGTTGTCCCACGTTGTCCCACGTTGTCCCACGTTGTCCCACGATGTCCCACGTTGTCCCACGTTGTCCCACGTTGTCCCACGATGTCCCACGTTGTCCCACGTTGTCCCACGTTGTCCCACGTTGTCCCACGTTGTCCCACGTTGTCCCACGTTGTCCCACGTTGTCCCACGGTGTCCAACGGTGTCCAACGATGTCCCACGTTGTCCCACGTTGTCCCACGTTGTCCCACGTTGTCCCACGATGTCCCACGTTGTCCCACGTTGTCCCACGTTGTCCCACGTTGTCCCACGTTGTCCCACGTTGTCCCACGTTGTCCCACGTTGTCCCACGTTGTCCCACGGTGTCCAACGATGTCCAACGGTGTCCAACGGTGTCCAACGGTGTCCAACGGTGTCCCACGTTGTCCCACGTTGTCCCACGTTGTCCCACGATGTCCCACGTTGTCCCACGTTGTCCCACGTTGTCCCACGTTGTCCCACGATGTCCCACGTTGTCCCACGGTGTCCAACGATGTCCAACGGTGTCCAACGGTGTCCCACGGTGTCCAACGGTGTCCCACGTTGTCCCACGTTGTCCCACGTTGTCCCACGTTGTCCCACGTTGTCCCACGTTGTCCCACGTTGTCCAACGATGTCCAACGGTGTCCCACGTTGTCCCACGTTGTTCCATGGTTTCCCACGTTGTCCCACGTTGTCCCACGTTGTCCCACGTTGTCCCACGTTGTCCCACGTTGTCCCACGATGTCCCACGTTGTCCCACGTTGTCCCACGTTGTCCCACGATGTCCCACGTTGTCCCACGTTGTCCCACGTTGTCCCACGTTGTCCCACGTTGTCCCACTTTGTCCCACGTTGTCCCACGTTGTCCCACGGTGTCCAACGGTGTCCAACGATGTCCCACGTTGTCCCACGTTGTCCCACGTTGTCCCACGTTGTCCCACGATGTCCCACGTTGTCCCACGTTGTCCCACGTTGTCCCACGTTGTCCCACGTTGTCCCACGTTGTCCCACGTTGTCCCACGTTGTCCCACGTTGTCCCACGGTGTCCAACGATGTCCAACGGTGTCCAGCGATTTCCAACGGTGTCCCACGTTGTCCCACGTTTTCCCACGTTGTCCCACGTTGTCCCACGGTGTCCAACGATGTCCAACGATGTCCAACGGTGTCCCACGTTGTCCCACGTTGTTCCATGGTTTCCCACGTTGTCCCACGTTGTCCCACGGTGTCCAACGATGTCCAACGGTGTCCAACGGTGTCCAACGGTGTCCAACGGTGTCCCACGTTGTCCCACGTTGTCCCACGTTGTCCCACGATGTCCCACGTTGTCCCACGTTGTCCCACGTTGTCCCACGTTGTCCCACGATGTCCCACGTTGTCCCACGTTGTCCCACGTTGTCCCACGTTGTCCGACGTTGTCCCACGTTGTCCCACGTTGTCCCACGTTGTCCCACGTTGTCCCACGTTGTCCCACGTTGTCCCACGTTGTCCCACGGTGTCCAACGATGTCCAACGGTGTCCAACGGTATCCCACGTTGTCCCACGTTGTCCCACGTTGTCCCACGTTGTCCCACGTTGTCCCACGTTGTCCCACGTTGTCCAACGATGTCCAACGGTGTCCCACGTTGTCCCACGTTGTGCCACGTTGTCCCACGTTGTCCCACGTTGTCCCACGTTGTCCCACGTTGTCCCACGTTGTCCCACGTTGTCCCACGTTGTCCCACGTTGTCCCACGATGTCCCACGTTGTCCCACGTTGTCCCACGTTGTCCCACGTTGTCCCACGTTGTCCCACGTTGTCCCACGTTGTCCCACGTTGTCCCACGTTGTCCCACGTTGTCCCACGGTGTCCAACGGTGTCCCACGATGTCCCACGTTCTCCCACGTTGTCCCACGTTGTCCCACGATGTCCCACGTTGTCCCACGTTGTCCCACGTTGTCCCACGATGTCCCACGTTGTCCCACGTTGTCCCACGTTGTCCCACGTTGTCCCACGATGTCCCACGTTGTCCCACGTTGTCCCACGTTGTCCCACGTTGTCCCACGGTGTCCAACGATGTCCAACGGTGTCCAACGGTGTCCCACGGTGTCCAACGGTGTCCCACGTTGTCCCACGTTGTCCCACGTTGTCCCACGTTGTCCCACGTTGTCCCACGATGTCCCACGTTGTCCCACGTTGTCCAACGCGGTCCCACGTTGTCCCACGTTGTCCCACGTTGTCCCACGGTGTCCAACGATGTCCAACGATGTCCAACGGTGTCCCACGTTGTCCCACGTTGTTCCATGGTTTCCCACGTTGTCCCACGTTGTCCCACGTTGTCCCACGGTGTCCAACGATGTCCAACGGTGTCCAACGGTGTCCAACGGTTTCCAACGGTGTCCCACGTTGTCCCACGTTGTCCCACGTTGTCCCACGTTGTCCCACGTTGTCCCACGATGTCCCACGTTGTCCCACGTTGTCCCACGTTGTCCCACGTTGTCCCACGATGTCCCACGTTGTCCAACGGTGTCCAACGGTGTCCAACGATGTCCAACGATGTCCAACGGTGTCCCACGATGTCCAACGATGTCCAACGATGTCCAACGGTGTCCCACGTTGTCCCACGTTGTCCCACGTTGTCCAACGATGTCCCACGTTGTCCCACGGTGTCCAACGATGTCCAACGGTGTCCCACGGTGTCCAACGGTGTCCCACGTTGTCCAACGATGTCCAACGATGTCCAACGGTGTCCAACGATGTCCAACGGTGTCCAACGATGTCCAACGATGTCCAACGGTGTCCCACGGTGTCCAACGATGTCCAACGATGTCCAACGGTGTCCAACGGTGTCCAACGGTGTCCCACGGTGTCCAACGGTGTCCCACGTTGTCCCACGTTGTCCCACGTTGTCCCACGTTGTCCCACGTTGTCCCACGTTGTCCAACGGTGTCCAACGGTGTCCAACGATGTCCAACGATGTCCAACGGTGTCCCACGATGTCCAACGATGTCCAACGATGTCCAACGGTGTCCCACGTTGTCCCACGTTGTCCCACGTTGTCCCACGTTGTCCCACGTTGTCCCACGGTGTCCAACGATGTCCAACGGTGTCCCACGTTGTCCAACGGTGTCCCACGTTGTCCCACGTTGTCCCACGTTGTCCCACGTTGTCCCACGTTGTCCCACGTTGTCCCACGTTGTCCCACGTTGTCCCACGTTGTCCCACGTTGTCCCACGTTGTCCCACGGTGTCCAACGGTGTCCCACGATGTCCAACGGTGTCCCACGTTGTCCCACGTTGTTCCATGGTTTCCCACGTTGTCCCACGTTGTCCCACGTTGTCCCACGTTGTCCCACGTTGTCCCACGATGTCCCACGTTGTCCCACGTTGTCCCACGTTGTCCCACGTTGTCCCACGTTGTCCCACGGTGTCCAACGGTGTCCCACGGTGTCCAACGGTGTCCCACGTTGTCCCACGTTGTCCCACGATGTCCCACGTTGTCCCACGTTGTCCCACGTTGTCCCACGTTGTCCCACGGTGTCCAACGATGTCCAACGGTGTCCAACGGTGTCCCACGGTGTCCAACGGTGTCCCACGTTGTCCCACGTTGTCCCACGTTGTCCCACGTTGTCCCACGATGTCCCACGTTGTCCCACGTTGTCCGACGTTGTCCCACGTTGTCCCACGTTGTCCCACGTTGACCCACGGTGTCCAACGATGTCCAACGATGTCCAACGGTGTCCCACGTTGTCCCACGTTGTCCCACGTTGTCCCACGTTGTCCCACGTTGTCCCACGATGTCCCACGTTGTCCCACGTTGTCCCACGTTGTCCCACGTTGTCCCACGTTGTCCCACGTTGTCCCACGTTGTCCCACGATGTCCCACGTTGTCCCACGTTGTCCCACGTTGTCCCACGTTGTCCCACGGTGTCCAACGATGTCCAACGGTGTCCAACGGTGTCCCACGTTGTCCCACGTTGTCCCACGTTGTCCCACGTTGTCCCACGATGTCCCACGTTGTCCCACGTTGTCCCACGTTGTCCCACGTTGTCCCACGTTGTCCCACGTTGTCCCACGTTGTCCCACGTTGTCCCACGTTGTCCCACGTTGTCCCACGTTGTCCCACGGTGTCCAACGATGTCCAACGGTGTCCAACGGTGTCCCACGGTGTCCAACGGTGTCCCACGTTGTCCCACGTTGTCCCACGTTGTCCCACGTTGTCCCACGGTGTCCAACGGTGTCCCACGATGTCCCACGTTGTCCCACGTTGTCCCACGTTGTCCCACGTTGTCCCACGTTGTCCCACGTTGTCCCACGGTGTCCAACGATGTCCAACGATGTCCAACGGTGTCCCACGTTGTCCCACGTTGTTCCATGGTTTCCCACGTTGTCCCACGTTGTCCCACGGTGTCCAACGATGTCCAACGGTGTCCAACGGTGTCCAACGGTGTCCAACGGTGTCCCACGTTGTCCCACGTTGTCCCACGTTGTCCCACGTTGTCCCACGATGTCCCACGTTGTCCCACGGTGTCCAACGATGTCCAACGGTGTCCAACGGTGTCCCACGGTGTCCAACGGTGTCCCACGTTGTCCCACGTTGTCCCACGTTGTCCCACGTTGTCCCACGTTGTCCCACGATGTCCCACGTTGTCCCACGTTGTCCGACGTTGTCCCACGTTGTCCCACGTTGTCCCACGTTGTCCCACGGTGTCCAACGATGTCCAACGATGTCCAACGGTGTCCCACGTTGTCCCACGTTGTTCCATGGTTTCCCACGTTGTCCCACGTTGTCCCACGTTGTCCCACGGTGTCCAACGATGTCCAACGGTGTCCAACGGTGTCCAACGGTGTCCAACGGTGTCCCACGTTGTCCCACGTTGTCCCACGTTGTCCCACGTTGTCCCACGTTGTCCCACGATGTCCCACGTTGTCCCACGTTGTCCCACGTTGTCCCACGATGTCCCACGTTGTCCCACGTTGTCCCACGTTGTCCCACGTTGTCCCACGATGTCCCACGTTGTCCCACGTTGTCCCACGTTGTCCCACGTTGTCCCACGGTGTCCAACGATGTCCAACGGTGTCCAACGGTGTCCCACGGTGTCCAACGGTGTCCCACGTTGTCCCACGTTGTCCCACGTTGTCCCACGTTGTCCCACGTTGTCCCACGATGTCCCACGTTGTCCCACGTTGTCCCGCGTTGTCCCACGTTGTCCCACGTTGTCCCACGGTGTCCAACGATGTCCAACGGTGTCCAACGGTGTCCAACGGTGTCCAACGATGTCCAACGATGTCCAACGATGTCCAACGGTGTCCAACGATGTCCAACGATGTCCAACGGTGTCCCACGATGTCCAACGATGTCCAACGATGTCCAACGGTGTCCAACGATGTCCAACGGTGTCCAACGATGTCCAACGATGTCCAACGGTGTCCCACGATGTCCAACGATGTCCAACGATGTCCAACGGTGTCCAACGGTGTCCAACGGTGTCCCACGGTGTCCAACGGTGTCCCACGTTGTCCCACGTTGTCCCACGTTGTCCCACGTTGTCCCACGATGTCCCACGTTGTCCAACGGTGTCCAACGGTGTCCAACGATGTCCAACGATGTCCAACGGTGTCCCACGATGTCCAACGATGTCCAACGATGTCCAACGGTGTCCCACGTTGTCCCACGTTGTCCCACGTTGTCCCACGTTGTCCCACGTTGTCCCACGGTGTCCAACGATGTCCAACGGTGTCCCACGTTGTCCAACGGTGTCCCACGTTGTCCCACGTTGTCCCACGTTGTCCCACGTTGTCCCACGATGTCCCACGTTGTCCCACGTTGTCCCACGTTGTCCCACGTTGTCCCACGTTGTCCCACGTTGTCCCACGTTGTCCCACGTTGTCCCACGGTGTCCAACGATGTCCAACGGTGTCCAACGGTGTCCCACGGTGTCCAACGGTGTCCCACGTTGTCCCACGTTGTCCCACGTTGTCCCACGTTGTCCCACGTTGTCCCACGTTGTCCCACGTTGTCCCACGTTGTCCAACGATGTCCAACGGTGTCCCACGTTGTCCCACGTTGTTCCATGGTTTCCCACGTTGTCCCACGTTGTCCCACGTTGTCCCACGGTGTCCAACGATGTCCAACGGTGTCCAACGGTGTCCAACGGTGTCCAACGGTGTCCCACGTTGTCCCACGTTGTCCCACGTTGTCCCACGTTGTCCCACGATGTCCCACGTTGTCCCACGTTGTCCCACGTTGTCCCACGATGTCCCACGTTGTCCCACGTTGTCCCACGTTGTCCCACGTTGTCCCACGATGTCCCACGTTGTCCCACGTTGTCCCACGTTGTCCCACGTTGTCCCACGTTGTCCCACGATGTCCCACGTTGTCCCACGTTGTCCCACGTTGTCCCACGTTGTCCCACGTTGTCCCACGTTGTCCCACGGTGTCCAACGATGTCCAACGGTGTCCAACGGTGTCCAACGGTGTCCAACGATGTCCAACGATGTCCAACGATGTCCAACGGTGTCCAACGATGTCCAACGATGTCCAACGGTGTCCCACGATGTCCAACGATGTCCAACGATGTCCAACGGTGTCCAACGATGTCCAACGGTGTCCAACGATGTCCAACGATGTCCAACGGTGTCCCACGATGTCCAACGATGTCCAACGATGTCCAACGGTGTCCAACGGTGTCCAACGGTGTCCCACGGTGTCCAACGGTGTCCCACGTTGTCCCACGTTGTCCCACGTTGTCCCACGTTGTCCCACGATGTCCCACGTTGTCCAACGGTGTCCAACGATGTCCAACGGTGTCCAACGGTGTCCAACGATGTCCAACGATGTCCAACGATGTCCAACGGTGTCCAACGATGTCCAACGATGTCCAACGGTGTCCCACGATGTCCAACGATGTCCAACGATGTCCAACGGTGTCCAACGATGTCCAACGGTGTCCAACGATGTCCAACGATGTCCAACGGTGTCCCACGATGTCCAACGATGTCCAACGATGTCCAACGGTGTCCAACGGTGTCCAACGGTGTCCCACGGTGTCCAACGGTGTCCCACGTTGTCCCACGTTGTCCCACGTTGTCCCACGTTGTCCCACGATGTCCCACGTTGTCCAACGGTGTCCAACGGTGTCCAACGATGTCCAACGATGTCCAACGGTGTCCCACGATGTCCAACGATGTCCAACGATGTCCAACGGTGTCCCACGTTGTCCCACGTTGTCCCACGTTGTCCCACGTTGTCCCACGTTGTCCCACGGTGTCCAACGATGTCCAACGGTGTCCCACGTTGTCCAACGGTGTCCCACGTTGTCCCACGTTGTCCCACGTTGTCCCACGTTGTCCCACGTTGTCCCACGTTGTCCCACGTTGTCCCACGTTGTCCCACGTTGTCCCACGTTGTCCCACGTTGTCCCACGTTGTCCCACGTTGTCCCACGGTGTCCAACGATGTCCAACGGTGTCCAAAGGTGTCCCACGGTGTCCCACGGTGTCCAACGATGTCCAACGGTGTCCAACGGTGTCCCACGGTGTCCAACGGTGTCCCACGTTGTCCCACGTTGTCCCACGTTGTCCCACGATGTCCCACGTTGTCCCACGTTGTCCCACGTTGTCCCACGTTGTCCCACGATGTCCCACGTTGTCCCACGTTGTCCCACGTTGTCCCACGTTGTCCCACGGTGTCCAACGATGTCCAACGGTGTCCAACGGTGTCCCACGGTGTCCAACGGTGTCCCACGTTGTCCCACGTTGTCCCACGTTGTCCCACGTTGTCCCACGTTGTCCCACGATGTCCCACGTTGTCCCACGTTGTCCCACGTTGTCCCACGTTGTCCCACGTTGTCCCACGGTGTCCAACGATGTCCAACGGTGTCCAACGGTGTCCAACGGTGTCCAACGATGTCCAACGATGTCCAACGATGTCCAACGGTGTCCAACGATGTCCAACGATGTCCAACGGTGTCCCACGATGTCCAACGATGTCCAACGATGTCCAACGGTGTCCAACGATGTCCAACGGTGTACAACGATGTCCAACGATGTCCAACGGTGTCCCACGATGTCCAACGATGTCCAACGATGTCCAACGGTGTCCAACGGTGTCCAACGGTGTCCCACGGTGTCCAACGGTGTCCCACGTTGTCCCACGTTTCCCACGTTGTCCCACGTTGTCCCACGATGTCCCACGTTGTCCAACGGTGTCCAACGGTGTCCAACGATGTCCAACGATGTCCAACGGTGTCCCACGATGTCCAACGATGTCCAACGATGTCCAACGGTGTCCCACGTTGTCCCACGTTGTCCCACGTTGTCCCACGTTGTCCCACGTTGTCCCACGGTGTCCAACGATGTCCAACGGTGTCCCACGTTGTCCAACGGTGTCCCACGTTGTCCCACGTTGTCCCACGTTGTCCCACGTTGTCCCACGTTGTCCCACGTTGTTCCATGGTTTCCCACGTTGTCCCACGTTGTCCCACGTTGTCCCACGGTGTCCAACGATGTCCAACGATGTCCAACGGTGTCCAACGGTGTCCAACGGTGTCCAACGATGTCCAACGATGTCCAACGATGTCCAACGGTGTCCAACGATGTCCAACGATGTCCAACGGTGTCCCACGATGTCCAACGATGTCCAACGATGTCCAACGGTGTCCAACGATGTCCAACGGTGTCCAACGATGTCCAACGATGTCCAACGGTGTCCCACGATGTCCAACGATGTCCAACGATGTCCAACGGTGTCCAACGGTGTCCAACGGTGTCCCACGGTGTCCAACGGTGTCCCACGTTGTCCCACGTTGTCCCACGTTGTCCCACGTTGTCCCACGATGTCCCACGTTGTCCAACGGTGTCCAACGGTGTCCAACGATGTCCAACGATGTCCAACGGTGTCCCACGATGTCCAACGATGTCCAACGATGTCCAACGGTGTCCCACGTTGTCCCACGTTGTCCCACGTTGTCCCACGTTGTCCCACGTTGTCCCACGGTGTCCAACGATGTCCAACGGTGTCCCACGTTGTCCAACGGTGTCCCACGTTGTCCCACGTTGTCCAACGGTGTCCCACGATGTCCAACGATGTCCAACGATGTCCAACGGTGTCCAACGGTGTCCAACGGTGTCCCACGGTGTCCAACGGTGTCCCACGTTGTCCCACGTTGTCCCACGTTGTCCCACGTTG
The DNA here is from genome assembly GCF_910591885.1 of Bombus terrestris. NCBI lineage: Eukaryota > Metazoa > Arthropoda > Insecta > Hymenoptera > Apidae > Bombus > Bombus terrestris. Next base: position 115,374 of record NW_025963651.1, on the reverse strand, counting down.
TCCCACGATGTCCCACGTTGTCCAACGGTGTCCAACGATGTCCAACGGTGTCCAACGGTGTCCAACGATGTCCAACGATGTCCAACGATGTCCAACGGTGTCCAACGATGTCCAACGATGTCCAACGGTGTCCCACGATGTCCAACGATGTCCAACGATGTCCAACGGTGTCCAACGATGTCCAACGGTGTCCAACGATGTCCAACGATGTCCAACGGTGTCCCACGATGTCCAACGATGTCCAACGATGTCCAACGGTGTCCAACGGTGTCCAACGGTGTCCCACGGTGTCCAACGGTGTCCCACGTTGTCCCACGTTGTCCCACGTTGTCCCACGTTGTCCCACGATGTCCCACGTTGTCCAACGGTGTCCAACGGTGTCCAACGATGTCCAACGATGTCCAACGGTGTCCCACGATGTCCAACGATGTCCAACGATGTCCAACGGTGTCCCACGTTGTCCCACGTTGTCCCACGTTGTCCCACGTTGTCCCACGTTGTCCCACGGTGTCCAACGATGTCCAACGGTGTCCCACGTTGTCCAACGGTGTCCCACGTTGTCCCACGTTGTCCCACGTTGTCCCACGTTGTCCCACGTTGTCCCACGTTGTCCCACGTTGTCCCACGTTGTCCCACGTTGTCCCACGTTGTCCCACGTTGTCCCACGTTGTCCCACGTTGTCCCACGGTGTCCAACGATGTCCAACGGTGTCCAAAGGTGTCCCACGGTGTCCCACGGTGTCCAACGATGTCCAACGGTGTCCAACGGTGTCCCACGGTGTCCAACGGTGTCCCACGTTGTCCCACGTTGTCCCACGTTGTCCCACGTTGTCCCACGTTGTCCCACGTTGTCCCACGTTGTCCCACGTTGTCCCACGTTGTCCAACGATGTCCAACGGTGTCCCACGTTGTCCCACGTTGTTCCATGGTTTCCCACGTTGTCCCACGTGGTCCCACGTTGTCCCACGGTGTCCAACGATGTCCAACGGTGTCCAACGGTGTCCAACGGTGTCCAACGGTGTCCCACGTTGTCCCACGTTGTCCCACGTTGTCCCACGTTGTCCCACGATGTCCCACGTTGTCCCACGTTGTCCCACGTTGTCCCACGATGTCCCACGTTGTCCCACGTTGTCCCACGTTGTCCCACGTTGTCCCACGATGTCCCACGTTGTCCCACGTTGTCCCACGTTGTCCCACGTTGTCCCACGTTGTCCCACGATGTCCCACGTTGTCCCACGTTGTCCCACGTTGTCCCACGTTGTCCCACGTTGTCCCACGTTGTCCCACGTTGTCCCACGATGTCCCACGTTGTCCCACGTTGTCCCACGTTGTCCCACGTTGTCCCACGGTGTCCAACGATGTCCAACGTTGTCCAACGGTGTCCCACGGTGTCCAACGGTGTCCCACGTTGTCCCACGTTGTCCCACGTTGTCCCACGTTGTCCCACGTTGTCCCACGATGTCCCACGTTGTCCCACGTTGTCCGACGTTGTCCCACGTTGTCCCACGTTGTCCCACGTTGTCCCACGGTGTCCAACGATGTCCAACGATGTCCAACGGTGTCCCACGTTGTCCCACGTTGTTCCATGGTTTCCCACGTTGTCCCACGTTGTCCCACGTTGTCCCACGGTGTCCAACGATGTCCAACGGTGTCCAACGGTGTCCAACGGTGTCCAACGGTGTCCCACGTTGTCCCACGTTGTCCCACGTTGTCCCACGTTGTCCCACGTTGTCCCACGATGTCCCACGTTGTCCCACGTTGTCCCACGTTGTCCCACGATGTCCCACGTTGTCCCACGTTGTCCCACGTTGTCCCACGTTGTCCCACGATGTCCCACGTTGTCCCACGTTGTCCCACGTTGTCCCACGTTGTCCCACGGTGTCCAACGATGTCCAACGGTGTCCAACGGTGTCCCACGGTGTCCAACGGTGTCCCACGTTGTCCCACGTTGTCCCACGTTGTCCCACGTTGTCCCACGTTGTCCCACGATGTCCCACGTTGTCCCACGTTGTCCCACGTTGTCCCACGTTGTCCCACGTTGTCCCACGGTGTCCAACGATGTCCAACGGTGTCCAACGGTGTCCAACGGTGTCCAACGATGTCCAACGGTGTCCAACGATGTCCAACGGTGTCCAACGATGTCCAACGATGTCCAACGGTGTCCCACGATGTCCAACGATGTCCAACGATGTCCAACGGTGTCCAACGATGTCCAACGGTGTACAACGATGTCCAACGATGTCCAACGGTGTCCCACGATGTCCAACGATGTCCAACGATGTCCAACGGTGTCCAACGGTGTCCAACGGTGTCCCACGGTGTCCAACGGTGTCCCACGTTGTCCCACGTTGTCCCACGTTGCCCCACGTTGTCCCACGTTGTCCCACGTTGTCCCACGTTGTCCCACGTTGTCCCACGGTGTCCAACGATGTCCAACGGTGTCCCACGGTGTCCAACGGTGTCCCACGTTGTCCCACGTTGTCCCACGTTGTCCCACGTTGTCCCACGTTGTCCCACGATGTCCCACGTTGTCCCACGTTGTCCGACGTTGTCCCACGTTGTCCCACGTTGTCCCACGTTGTCCCACGGTGTCCAACGATGTCCAACGATGTCCAACGGTGTCCCACGTTGTCCCACGTTGTTCCATGGTTTCCCACGTTGTCCCACGTTGTCCCACGTTGTCCCACGGTGTCCAACGATGTCCAACGGTGTCCAACGGTGTCCAACGGTGTCCAACGGTGTCCCACGTTGTCCCACGTTGTCCCACGTTGTCCCACGTTGTCCCACGTTGTCCCACGATGTCCCACGTTGTCCCACGTTGTCCCACGTTGTCCCACGATGTCCCACGTTGTCCCACGTTGTCCCACGTTGTCCCACGTTGTCCCACGTTGTCCCACGTTGTCCCACGGTGTCCAACGATGTCCAACGGTGTCCAACGGTGTCCAACGGTGTCCAACGATGTCCAACGATGTCCAACGATGTCCAACGATGTCCAACGGTGTCCAACGGTGTCCCACGGTGTCCAACGGTGTCCCACGTTGTCCCACGTTGTCCCACGTTGTCCCACGTTGTCCCACGTTGTCCCACGTTGTCCCACGTTGTCCCACGTTGTCCCACGTTGTCCCACGTTGTCCCACGTTGTCCCACGTTGTCCCACGTTGTCCCACGGTGTCCAACGATGTCCAACGGTGTCCAACGGTGTCCCACGGTGTCCAACGGTGTCCCACGTTGTCCCACGTTGTCCCACGTTGTCCCACGTTGTCCCACGTTGTCCCACGTTGTCCAACGATGTCCAACGGTGTCCCACGTTGTCCCACGTTGTTCCATGGTTTCCCACGTTGTCCCACGTTGTCCCACGTTGTCCCACGGTGTCCAACGATGTCCCACGATGTCCAACGATGTCCAACGATGTCCAACGGTGTCCAACGATGTCCAACGGTGTCCAACGATGTCCAACGATGTCCAACGGTGTCCCACGATGTCCAACGATGTCCAACGATGTCCAACGGTGTCCAACGGTGTCCAACGGTGTCCCACGGTGTCCAACGATGTCCAACGATGTCCAACGGTGTCCAACGGTGTCCAACGGTGTCCCACGGTGTCCAACGGTGTCCCACGTTGTCCAACGGTGTCCAACGGTGTCCAACGATGTCCAACGATGTCCAACGGTGTCCCACGATGTCCAACGATGTCCAACGATGTCCAACGATGTCCAACGGTGTCCCACGTTGTCCCACGTTGTCCCACGTTGTCCCACGTTGTCCCACGTTGTCCCACGTTGTCCCACGGTGTCCAACGATGTCCAACGGTGTCCAACGGTGTCCCACGGTGTCCAACGGTGTCCCACGTTGTCCCACGTTGTCCCACGTTGTCCCACGTTGTCCCACGTTGTCCCACGTTGTCCCACGTTGTCCAACGGTGTCCCACGTTGTCCCACGTTTTCCCACGTTGTCCCACGTTGTCCCACGGTGTCCAACGATGTCCAACGATGTCCAACGGTGTCCCACGTTGTCCCACGTTGTTCCATGGTTTCCCACGTTGTCCCACGTTGTCCCACGTTGTCCCACGGTGTCCAACGATGTCCAACGGTGTCCAACGGTGTCCAACGGTGTCCAACGGTGTCCCACGTTGTCCCACGTTGTCCCACGTTGTCCCACGTTGTCCCACGTTGTCCCACGATGTCCCACGTTGTCCCACGTTGTCCCACGTTGTCCCACGTTGTCCCACGTGGTCCCACGTTGTCCCACGTTGTCCCACGGTGTCCAACGATGTCCAACGGTGTCCCACGTTGTCCAACGGTGTCCCACGTTGTCCCACGTTGTCCCACGTTGTCCCACGTTGTCCCACGTTGTCCCACGGTGTCCAACGATGTCCAACGGTGTCCCACGTTGTCCCACGTTGTCCCACGTTGTCCCACGTTGTCCCACGTGGTCCCACGTTGTCCCACGTTGTCCCACGGTGTCCAACGATGTCCAACGGTGTCCCACGTTGTCCCACGTTGTCCCACGGTGTCCAACGGTGTCCCACGTTGTCCCACGTTGTCCCACGTTGTCCCACGGTGTCCAACGATGTCCAACGGTGTCCCACGTTGTCCCACGTTGTCCCACGTTGTCCCACGTTGTCCCACGTTGTTCCACGATGTCCCACGTTGTCCCACGTTGTCCCACGTTGTCCCACGTTGTCCCACGTTGTCCCACGTTGTCCCACGTTGTCCCACGTTGTCCCACGTTGTCCCACGTCGTCCCACGTTGTCCCACGTTGTCCCACGTTGTCCCACGTTGTCCCACGTTGTCCCACGTTGTCCCACGTTGTCCCACGTTGTCCCACGTTGTCCCACGTTGTCCCACGGTGTCCAACGGTGTCCAACGATGTCCCACGTTGTCCCACGTTGTCCCACGTTGTCCCACGTTGTCCCACGATGTCCCACGTAGTCCCACGTTGTCCCACGTTGTCCCACGTTGTCCCACGATGTCCCACGTTGTCCCACGTTGTCCCACGTTGTCCCACGTTGTCCCACGGTGTCCAACGATGTCCAACGGTGTCCAGCGATGTCCAACGGTGTCCCACGTTGTCCCACGTTGTTCCATGGTTTCCCACGTTGTCCCACGTTGTCCCACGTTGTCCCACGTTGTCCCACGTTGTCCCACGGTGTCCAACGGTGTCCAACGGTGTCCATCGGTGTCCAACGGTGTCCAACGGTGTCCCACGTTGTCCCACGTTGTCCAACGATGTCCAACGGTGTCCCACGTTGTCCCACGTTGTCCCACGATGTCCCACGTTGTCCCACGTTGTCCCACGTTGTCCCACGTTGTCCCACGTTGTCCCACGTTGTCCCACGTTGTCCCACGTTGTCCCACGTGGTCCCACGTTGTCCCACGTTGTCCCACGGTGTCCAACGATGTCCAACGGTGTCCCACGTTGTCCAACGGTGTCCCACGTTGTCCCACGTTGTCCCACGTTGTCCCACGTTGTCCCACGATGTCCCACGTTGTCCCACGTTGTCCCACGGTGTCCAACGGTGTCCCACGTTGTCCCACGTTGTCCCACGTTGTCCCACGGTGTCCAACGATGTCCAACGGTGTCCCACGTTGTCCCACGTTGTCCCACGTTGTCCCACGTTGTCCCACGTTGTTCCACGATGTCCCACGTTGTCCCACGTTGTCCCACGTTGTCCCACGTTGTCCCACGTTGTCCCACGTTGTCCCACGTTGTCCCACGTTGTCCCACGTTGTCCCACGTCGTCCCACGTTGTCCCACGTTGTCCCACGTTGTCCCACGTTGTCCCACGTTGTCCCACGTTGTCCCACGTTGTCCCACGTTGTCCCACGTTGTCCCACGTTGTCCCACGGTGTCCAACGGTGTCCAACGATGTCCCACGTTGTCCCACGTTGTCCCACGTTGTCCCACGTTGTCCCACGATGTCCCACGTAGTCCCACGTTGTCCCACGTTGTCCCACGTTGTCCCACGATGTCCCACGTTGTCCCACGTTGTCCCACGTTGTCCCACGATGTCCCACGTTGTCCCACGTTGTCCCACGTTGTCCCACGTTGTCCCACGATGTCCCACGTTGTCCCACGTTTTCCCACGTTGTCCCACGTTGTCCCACGGTGTCCAACGATGTCCAACGATGTCCAACGGTGTCCCACGTTGTCCCACGTTGTTCCATGGTTTCCCACGTTGTCCCACGTTGTCCCACGTTGTCCCACGGTGTCCAACGGTGTCCAACGGTGTCCATCGGTGTCCAACGGTGTCCAACGGTGTCCCACGTTGTCCCACGTTGTCCCACGTTGTCCCACGATGTCCCACGTTGTCCCACGTTGTCCCACGTTGTCCCACGTTGTCCCACGTTGTCCCACGTTGTCCCACGTTGTCCCACGTTGTCCCACGTTGTCCCACGTTGTCCCACGTTGTCCCACGTTGTCCCACGTTGTCCCACGTTGTCCCACGGTGTCCAACGGTGTCCAACGATGTCCCACGTTGTCCCACGTTGTCCCACGTTGTCCCACGTTGTCCCACGATGTCCCACGTTGTCCCACGTTGTCCCACGTTGTCCCACGTTGTCCCACGTTGTCCCACGGTGTCCAACGATGTCCAACGATGTCCAACGGTGTCCCACGTTGTCCGACGTTGTCCCACGTTGTCCCACGTTGTCCCACGTTGTCCCACGTTGTCCAACGATGTCCAACGATGTCCAACGGTGTCCCACGTTGTCCCACGTTGTTCCATGGTTTCCCACGTTGTCCCACGTTGTCCCACGTTGTCCCACGTTGTCCCACGTTGTCCCACGTTGTCCCACGTTGTCCAACGATGTCCAACGGTGTCCCACGTTGTCCCATGTTGTCCCACGTTGTCCCACGTTGTCCCACGTTGTCCCACGTTGTCCCACGTTGTCCCACGTTGTCCCACGTTGTCCCACGTTGTCCCACGTTGTCCCACGTTGTCCCACGTTGTCCCACGGTGTCCAACGGTGTCCAACGATGTCCCACGTTGTCCCACGTTGTCCCACGTTGTCCCACGTTGTCCCACGATGTCCCACGTTGTCCCACGTTGTCCCACGTTGTCCCACGTTGTCCCACGTTGTCCCACGTTGTCCCACGTTGTCCCACGTTGTCCCACGTTGTCCCACGTTGTCCGACGTTGTCCCACGTTGTCCCACGTTGTCCCACGTTGTCCCACGGTGTCCAACGATGTCCAACGATGTCCAACGGTGTCCCACGTTGTCCCACGTTGTTCCATGGTTTCCCACGTTGTCCCACGTTGTCCCACGTTGTCCCACGGTGTCCAACGATGTCCAACGGTGTCCAACGGTGTCCCACGGTGTCCAACGGTGTCCAACGGTGTCCCACGTTGTCCCACGTTGTCCCACGTTGTCCCACGTTGTCCCACGGTGTCCCACGGTGTCCCACGTTGTCCCACGTTGTCCCACGTTGTCCCACGTTGTCCCACGTTGTCCCACGTTGTCCCACGTTGTCCCACGGTGTCCAACGGTGTCCAACGATGTCCCACGTTGTCCCACGTTGTCCCACGTTGTCCCACGTTGTCCCACGATGTCCCACGTTGTCCCACGTTGTCCCACGTTGTCCCACGTTGTCCCACGTTGTCCCACGTTGTCCCACGTTGTCCCACGTTGTCCCACGTTGTCCCACGTTGTCCCACGTTGTCCCACGTTGTCCCACGTTGTCCCACGTTGTCCGACGTTGTCCCACGTTGTCCCACGTTGTCCCACGTTGTCCCACGGTGTCCAACGATGTCCAACGATGTCCAACGGTGTCCCACGTTGTCCCACGTTGTTCCATGGTTTCCCACGTTGTCCCACGTTGTCCCACGTTGTCCCACGGTGTCCAACGATGTCCAACGGTGTCCAACGGTGTCCCACGGTGTCCAACGGTGTCCCACGTTGTCCCACGTTGTCCCACGTTGTCCCACGTTGTCCCACGTTGTCCCACGATGTCCCACGTTGTCCCACGTTGTCCGACGTTGTCCCACGTTGTCCCACGTTGTCCCACGTTGTCCCACGGTGTCCAACGATGTCCAACGATGTCCAACGGTGTCCCACGTTGTCCCACGTTGTTCCATGGTTTCCCACGTTGTCCCACGTTGTCCCACGTTGTCCCACGTTGTCCAACGATGTCCAACGGTGTCCCACGTTGTCCCACGTTGTCCCACGTTGTCCCACGTTGTCCCACGTTGTCCCACGTTGTCCCACGTTGTCCCACGTTGTCCCACGTTGTCCCACGTTGTCCCACGTTGTCCCACGTTGTCCCACGTTGTCCCAAGTTGTCCCACGGTGTCCAACGGTGTCCAACGATGTCCCACGTTGTCCCACGTTGTCCCACGTTGTCCCACGTTGTCCCACGATGTACCACGTAGTCCCACGTTGTCCCACGTTGTCCCACGTTGTCCCACGTTGTCCCACGTTGTCCCACGTTGTCCCACGTTGTCCCACGTTGTCCCACGTTGTCCCACGGTGTCCAACGATGTCCAACGGTGTCCAGCGATGTCCAACGGTGTCCCACGTTGTCCCACGTTTTCCCACGTTGTCCCACGTTGTCCCACGGTGTCCAACGATGTCCAACGATGTCCAACGGTGTCCCACGTTGTCCCACGTTGTTCCATGGTTTCCCACGTTGTCCCACGTTGTCCCACGTTGTCCCACGGTGTCCAACGATGTCCAACGGTGTCCAACGGTGTCCAACGGTGTCCAACGGTGTCCAACGGTGTCCCACGTTGTCCCACGTTGTCCCACGTTGTCCCACGATGTCCCACGTTGTCCCACGTTGTCCCACGTTGTCCCACGTTGTCCCACGATGTCCCACGTTGTCCCACGTTGTCCCACGTTGTCCCACGTTGTCCCACGTTGTCCCACGTTGTCCCACGTTGTCCCACGTTGTCCCACGTTGTCCCACGGTGTCCAACGATGTCCAACGGTGTCCAACGGTGTCCCACGTTGTCCCACGTTGTCCCACGTTGTCCCACGTTGTCCCACGTTGTCCCACGTTGTCCAACGATGTCCAACGGTGTCCCACGTTGTCCCACGTTGTCCCACGTTGTCCCACGTTGTCCCACGTTGTCCCACGATGTCCCACGTTGTCCCACGTTGTCCCACGTTGTCCCACGTTGTCCCACGTTGTCCCACGTTGTCCCACGTTGTCCCACGTTGTCCCACGTTGTCCCACGTTGTCCCACGTTGTCCCACGTTGTCCCACGTTGTCCCACGTTGTCCGACGTTGTCCCACGTTGTCCCACGTTGTCCCACGTTGTCCCACGGTGTCCAACGATGTCCAACGATGTCCAACGGTGTCCCACGTTGTCCCACGTTGTTCCATGGTTTCCCACGTTGTCCCACGTTGTCCCACGTTGTCCCACGGTGTCCAACGATGTCCAACGGTGTCCAACGGTGTCCCACGGTGTCCAACGGTGTCCCACGTTGTCCCACGTTGTCCCACGTTGTCCCACGTTGTCCCACGTTGTCCCACGATGTCCCACGTTGTCCCACGTTGTCCGACGTTGTCCCACGTTGTCCCACGTTGTCCCACGTTGTCCCACGGTGTCCAACGATGTCCAACGATGTCCAACGGTGTCCCACGTTGTCCCACGTTGTTCCATGGTTTCCCACGTTGTCCCACGTTGTCCCACGTTGTCCCACGTTGTCCAACGATGTCCAACGGTGTCCCACGTTGTCCCACGTTGTCCCACGTTGTCCCACGTTGTCCCACGTTGTGCCACGTTGTCCCACGTTGTCCCACGTTGTCCCACGTTGTCCCACGTTGTCCCACGTTGTCCCACGTTGTCCCACGTTGTCCCACGTTGTCCCACGGTGTCCAACGGTGTCCAACGATGTCCCACGTTGTCCCACGTTGTCCCACGTTGTCCCACGTTGTCCCACGATGTACCACGTAGTCCCACGTTGTCCCACGTTGTCCCACGTTGTCCCACGTTGTCCCACGTTGTCCCACGTTGTCCCACGTTGTCCCACGTTGTCCCACGTTGTCCCACGGTGTCCAACGTTGTCCAACGGTGTCCAGCGATGTCCAACGGTGTCCCACGTTGTCCCACGTTTTCCCACGTTGTCCCACGTTGTCCCACGGTGTCCAACGATGTCCAACGATGTCCAACGGTGTCCCACGTTGTCCCACGTTGTTCCATGGTTTCCCACGTTGTCCCACGTTGTCCCACGTTGTCCCACGGTGTCCAACGATGTCCAACGGTGTCCAACGGTGTCCAACGGTGTCCAACGGTGTCCAACGGTGTCCCACGTTGTCCCACGTTGTCCCACGTTGTCCCACGATGTCCCACGTTGTCCCACGTTGTCCCACGTTGTCCCACGTTGTCCCACGATGTCCCACGTTGTCCCACGTTGTCCCACGTTGTCCCACGTTGTCCCACGTTGTCCCACGTTGTCCCACGTTGTCCCACGGTGTCCAACGGTGTCCAACGATGTCCCACGTTGTCCCACGTTGTCCCACGTTGTCCCACGTTGTCCCACGATGTCCCACGTTGTCCCACGTTGTCCCACGTTGTCCCACGTTGTCCCACGTTGTCCCACGTTGTCCCACGTTGTCCCACGTTGTCCCACGTTGTCCCACGTTGTCCGACGTTGTCCCACGTTGTCCCACGTTGTCCCACGTTGTCCCACGGTGTCCAACGATGTCCAACGATGTCCAACGGTGTCCCACGTTGTCCCACGTTGTTCCATGGTTTCCCACGTTGTCCCACGTTGTTCCATGGTTTCCCACGTTGTCCCACGTTGTCCCACGTTGTCCCACGGTGTCCAACGATGTCCAACGGTGTCCAACGGTGTCCCACGGTGTCCAACGGTGTCCAACGGTGTCCCACGTTGTCCCACGTTGTCCCACGTTGTCCCACGTTGTCCCACGTTGTCCCACGTTGTCCCACGTTGTCCCACGTTGTCCCACGTTGTCCCACGTTGTCCCACGTTGTCCCACGTTGTCCCACGTTGTCCCACGTTGTCCCACGTTGTCCCACGTTGTCCCACGGTGTCCAACGGTGTCCCACGTTGTCCCACGTTGTCCCACGTTGTCCCACGTTGTCCCACGTTGTCCCACGTTGTCCCACGTTGTCCAACGATGTCCAACGGTGTCCCACGTTGTCCCACGTTGTCCCACGTTGTCCCACGTTGTCCCACGTTGTCCCACGTTGTCCCACGTTGTCCCACGTTGTCCCACGTTGTCCCACGTTGTCCCACGTTGTCCCACGGTGTCCAACGGTGTCCAACGATGTCCCACGTTGTCCCACGTTGTCCCACGTTGTCCCACGTTGTCCCACGATGTCCCACGTTGTCCCACGTTGTCCCACGTTGTCCCACGTTGTCCCACGTTGTCCCACGTTGTCCCACGTTGTCCCACGTTGTCCCACGTTGTCCCACGTTGTCCGACGTTGTCCCACGTTGTCCCACGGTGTCCAACGATGTCCAACGATGTCCAACGGTGTCCCACGTTGTCCCACGTTGTTCCATGGTTTCCCACGTTGTCCCACGTTTTCCCACGTTGTCCCACGGTGTCCAACGATGTCCAACGGTGTCCAACGGTGTCCCACGGTGTCCAACGGTGTCCCACGTTGTCCCACGTTGTCCCACGTTGTCCCACGTTGTCCCACGTTGTCCCACGATGTCCCACGTTGTCCCACGTTGTCCGACGTTGTCCCACGTTGTCCCACGTTGTCCCACGTTGTCCCACGGTGTTCAACGATGTCCAACGATGTCCAACGGTGTCCCACGTTGTCCCACGTTGTTCCATGGTTTCCCACGTTGTCCCACGTTGTCCCACGTTGTCCCATGTTGTCCCACGTTGTCCCACGTTGTCCCACGTTGTCCCACGTTGTCCCACGTTGTCCCACGTTGTCCCACGTTGTCCCACGTTGTCCCACGTTGTCCCACGTTGTCCCACGTTGTCCCACGTTGTCCCACGTTGTCCCACGGTGTCCAACGGTGTCCAACGATGTCCCACGTTGTCCCACGTTGTCCCACGTTGTCCCACGTTGTCCCACGATGTACCACGTAGTCCCACGTTGTCCCACGTTGTCCCACGTTGTCCCACGTTGTCCCACGTTGTCCCACGTTGTCCCACGTTGTCCCACGTTGTCCCACGTTGTCCCACGGTGTCCAACGATGTCCAACGGTGTCCAGCGATGTCCAACGGTGTCCCACGTTGTCCCACGTTGTCCCACGTTGTCCCACGTTGTCCCACGTTGTCCCACGTTGTCCCACGTTGTCCCACGTTGTCCCACGTTGTCCCACGTTGTCCGACGTTGTCCCACGTTGTCCCACGTTGTCCCACGTTGTCCCACGGTGTCCAACGATGTCCAACGATGTCCAACGGTGTCCCACGTTGTCCCACGTTGTTCCATGGTTTCCCACGTTGTCCCACGTTGTCCCACGTTGTCCCACGGTGTCCAACGATGTCCAACGGTGTCCAACGGTGTCCAACGGTGTCCAACGGTGTCCCACGTTGTCCCACGTTGTCCCACGTTGTCCCACGTTGTCCCACGTTGTCCCACGATGTCCCACGTTGTCCCACGTTGTCCCACGTTGTCCCACGATGTCCCACGTTGTCCCACGTTGTCCCACGTTGTCCCACGTTGTCCCACGATGTCCCACGTTGTCCCACGTTGTCCCACGTTGTCCCACGATGTCCCACGTTGTCCCACGTTGTCCCACGTTGTTCCACGTTGTCCCACGATGTCCCACGTTGTCCCACGTTGTCCCACGTAGTCCCACGTTGTCCCACGGTGTCCAACGATGTCCAACGGTGTCCAACGGTGTCCCACGGTGTCCAACGATGTCCCACGTTGTCCCACGTTGTCCCACGTTGTCCCACGTTGTCCCACGTTGTCCCACGATGTCCCACGTTGTCCCACGTTGTCCGACGTTGTCCCACGTTGTCCCACGTTGTCCCACGTTGTCCCACGGTGTCCAACGATGTCCAACGATGTCCAACGGTGTCCCACGTTGTCCCACGTTGTTCCATGGTTTCCCACGTTGTCCCACGTTGTCCCACGTTGTCCCACGGTGTCCAACGATGTCCCACGTTGTCCCACGTTGTCCGACGTTGTCCCACGTTGTCCCACGTTGTCCCACGTTGTCCCACGGTGTCCAACGATGTCCAACGATGTCCAACGGTGTCCCACGTTGTCCCACGTTGTTCCATGGTTTCCCACGTTGTCCCACGTTGTCCCACGTTGTCCCACGGTGTCCAACGATGTCCAACGGTGTCCAACGGTGTCCCACGGTGTCCAACGGTGTCCCACGTTGTCCCACGTTGTCCCACGTTGTCCCACGTTGTCCCACGTTGTCCCACGATGTCCCACGTTGTCCCACGTTGTCCGACGTTGTCCCACGTTGTCCCACGTTGTCCCACGTTGTCCCACGGTGTTCAACGATGTCCAACGATGTCCAACGGTGTCCCACGTTGTCCCACGTTGTTCCATGGTTTCCCACGATGTCCCACGTTGTCCCACGTTGTCCCACGTTGTCCCACGTTGTCCCACGTTGTCCCACGTTGTCCCACGTTGTCCCACGTTGTCCCACGTTGTCCCACGTTGTCCCACGTTGTCCCACGTTGTCCCACGTTGTCCCACGTTGTCCCACGTTGTCCCACGGTGTCCAACGGTGTCCAACGATGTCCCACGTTGTCCCACGTTGTCCCACGTTGTCCCACGTTGTCCCACGATGTACCACGTAGTCCCACGTTGTCCCACGTTGTCCCACGTTGTCCCACGTTGTCCCACGTTGTCCCACGTTGTCCCACGTTGTCCCACGTTGTCCCACGTTGTCCCACGGTGTCCAACGATGTCCAACGGTGTCCAGCGATGTCCAACGGTGTCCCACGTTGTCCCACGTTGTCCCACGTTGTCCCACGTTGTCCCACGTTGTCCCACGTTGTCCCACGTTGTCCCACGTTGTCCCACGTTGTCCCACGTTGTCCGACGTTGTCCCACGTTGTCCCACGTTGTCCCACGTTGTCCCACGGTGTCCAACGATGTCCAACGATGTCCAACGGTGTCCCACGTTGTCCCACGTTGTTCCATGGTTTCCCACGTTGTCCCACGTTGTCCCACGTTGTCCCACGGTGTCCAACGATGTCCAACGGTGTCCAACGGTGTCCAACGGTGTCCAACGGTGTCCCACGTTGTCCCACGTTGTCCCACGTTGTCCCACGTTGTCCCACGTTGTCCCACGATGTCCCACGTTGTCCCACGTTGTCCCACGTTGTCCCACGATGTCCCACGTTGTCCCACGTTGTCCCACGTTGTCCCACGATGTCCCACGTTGTCCCACGTTGTCCCACGTTGTCCCACGATGTCCCACGTTGTCCCACGTTGTCCCACGTTGTTCCACGTTGTCCCACGATGTCCCACGTTGTCCCACGTTGTCCCACGTAGTCCCACGTTGTCCCACGGTGTCCAACGATGTCCAACGGTGTCCAACGGTGTCCCACGGTGTCCAACGGTGTCCCACGTTGTCCAACGATGTCCCACGTTGTCCCACGTTGTCCCACGTTGTCCCACGTTGTCCCACGATGTCCCACGTTGTCCCACGTTGTCCCACGTTGTCCCACGTTGTCCCACGTTGTCCCACGTTGTCCCACGTTGTCCCACGTTGTCCCACGTTGTCCCACGTTGTCCGACGTTGTCCCACGTTGTCCCACGTTGTCCCACGTTGTCCCACGGTGTCCAACGATGTCCAACGATGTCCAACGGTGTCCCACGTTGTCCCACGTTGTTCCATGGTTTCCCACGTTGTCCCACGTTGTTCCATGGTTTCCCACGTTGTCCCACGTTGTCCCACGTTGTCCCACGGTGTCCAACGATGTCCAACGGTGTCCAACGGTGTCCCACGGTGTCCAACGGTGTCCAACGGTGTCCCACGTTGTCCCACGTTGTCCCACGTTGTCCCACGTTGTCCCACGTTGTCCCACGTTGTCCCACGTTGTCCCACGTTGTCCCACGTTGTCCCACGTTGTCCCACGTTGTCCCACGTTGTCCCACGTTGTCCCACGTTGTCCCACGGTGTCCAACGGTGTCCCACGTTGTCCCACGTTGTCCCACGTTGTCCCACGTTGTCCCACGTTGTCCCACGTTGTCCCACGTTGTCCCACGTTGTCCAACGATGTCCAACGGTGTCCCACGTTGTCCCACGTTGTCCCACGTTGTCCCACGTTGTCCCACGTTGTCCCACGTTGTCCCACGTTGTCCCACGTTGTCCCACGTTGTCCCACGTTGTCCCACGTTGTCCCACGGTGTCCAACGGTGTCCAACGATGTCCCACGTTGTCCCACGTTGTCCCACGTTGTCCCACGTTGTCCCACGATGTCCCACGTTGTCCCACGTTGTCCCACGTTGTCCCACGTTGTCCCACGTTGTCCCACGTTGTCCCACGTTGTCCCACGTTGTCCCACGTTGTCCCACGTTGTCCGACGTTGTCCCACGTTGTCCCACGTTGTCCCACGTTGTCCCACGGTGTCCAACGATGTCCAACGATGTCCAACGGTGTCCCACGTTGTCCCACGTTGTTCCATGGTTTCCCACGTTGTCCCACGTTTTCCCACGTTGTCCCACGGTGTCCAACGATGTCCAACGGTGTCCAACGGTGTCCCACGGTGTCCAACGGTGTCCCACGTTGTCCCACGTTGTCCCACGTTGTCCCACGTTGTCCCACGTTGTCCCACGATGTCCCACGTTGTCCCACGTTGTCCGACGTTGTCCCACGTTGTCCCACGTTGTCCCACGTTGTCCCACGGTGTTCAACGATGTCCAACGATGTCCAACGGTGTCCCACGTTGTCCCACGTTGTTCCATGGTTTCCCACGTTGTCCCACGTTGTCCCACGTTGTCCCACGTTGTCCCACGTTGTCCCACGTTGTCCCACGTTGTCCCACGTTGTCCCACGTTGTCCCACGTTGTCCCACGTTGTCCCACGTTGTCCCACGTTGTCCCACGTTGTCCCACGTTGTCCCACGTTGTCCCACGTTGTCCCACGGTGTCCAACGGTGTCCAACGATGTCCCACGTTGTCCCACGTTGTCCCACGTTGTCCCACGTTGTCCCACGATGTACCACGTAGTCCCACGTTGTCCCACGTTGTCCCACGTTGTCCCACGTTGTCCCACGTTGTCCCACGTTGTCCCACGTTGTCCCACGTTGTCCCACGTTGTCCCACGGTGTCCAACGATGTCCAACGGTGTCCAGCGATGTCCAACGGTGTCCCACGTTGTCCCACGTTGTCCCACGTTGTCCCACGTTGTCCCACGTTGTCCCACGTTGTCCCACGTTGTCCCACGTTGTCCCACGTTGTCCCACGTTGTCCGACGTTGTCCCACGTTGTCCCACGTTGTCCCACGTTGTCCCACGGTGTCCAACGATGTCCAACGATGTCCAACGGTGTCCCACGTTGTCCCACGTTGTTCCATGGTTTCCCACGTTGTCCCACGTTGTCCCACGTTGTCCCACGGTGTCCAACGATGTCCAACGGTGTCCAACGGTGTCCAACGGTGTCCAACGGTGTCCCACGTTGTCCCACGTTGTCCCACGTTGTCCCACGTTGTCCCACGTTGTCCCACGATGTCCCACGTTGTCCCACGTTGTCCCACGTTGTCCCACGATGTCCCACGTTGTCCCACGTTGTCCCACGTTGTCCCACGTTGTCCCACGATGTCCCACGTTGTCCCACGTTGTCCCACGTTGTCCCACGATGTCCCACGTTGTCCCACGTTGTCCCACGTTGTTCCACGTTGTCCCACGATGTCCCACGTTGTCCCACGTTGTCCCACGTAGTCCCACGTTGTCCCACGGTGTCCAACGATGTCCAACGGTGTCCAACGGTGTCCCACGGTGTCCAACGGTGTCCCACGTTGTCCCACGTTGTCCCACGTTGTCCCACGTTGTCCCACGTTGTCCCACGATGTCCCACGTTGTCCCACGTTGTCCGACGTTGTCCCACGTTGTCCCACGTTGTCCCACGTTGTCCCACGGTGTCCAACGATGTCCAACGATGTCCAACGGTGTCCCACGTTGTCCCACGTTGTTCCATGGTTTCCCACGTTGTCCCACGTTGTCCCACGTTGTCCCACGGTGTCCAACGATGTCCCACGTTGTCCCACGTTGTCCGACGTTGTCCCACGTTGTCCCACGTTGTCCCACGTTGTCCCACGGTGTCCAACGATGTCCAACGATGTCCAACGGTGTCCCACGTTGTCCCACGTTGTTCCATGGTTTCCCACGTTGTCCCACGTTGTCCCACGTTGTCCCACGGTGTCCAACGATGTCCAACGGTGTCCAACGGTGTCCCACGGTGTCCAACGGTGTCCCACGTTGTCCCACGTTGTCCCACGTTGTCCCACGTTGTCCCACGTTGTCCCACGATGTCCCACGTTGTCCCACGTTGTCCGACGTTGTCCCACGTTGTCCCACGTTGTCCCACGTTGTCCCACGGTGTTCAACGATGTCCAACGATGTCCAACGGTGTCCCACGTTGTCCCACGTTGTTCCATGGTTTCCCACGATGTCCCACGTTGTCCCACGTTGTCCCACGTTGTCCCACGTTGTCCCACGTTGTCCCACGTTGTCCCACGTTGTCCCACGTTGTCCCACGTTGTCCCACGTTGTCCCACGTTGTCCCACGTTGTCCCACGTTGTCCCACGTTGTCCCACGTTGTCCCACGTTGTCCCACGGTGTCCAACGGTGTCCAACGATGTCCCACGTTGTCCCACGTTGTCCCACGTTGTCCCACGTTGTCCCACGATGTACCACGTAGTCCCACGTTGTCCCACGTTGTCCCACGTTGTCCCACGTTGTCCCACGTTGTCCCACGTTGTCCCACGTTGTCCCACGTTGTCCCACGTTGTCCCACGGTGTCCAACGATGTCCAACGGTGTCCAGCGATGTCCAACGGTGTCCCACGTTGTCCCACGTTGTCCCACGTTGTCCCACGTTGTCCCACGTTGTCCCACGTTGTCCCACGTTGTCCCACGTTGTCCCACGTTGTCCCACGTTGTCCGACGTTGTCCCACGTTGTCCCACGTTGTCCCACGTTGTCCCACGGTGTCCAACGATGTCCAACGATGTCCAACGGTGTCCCACGTTGTCCCACGTTGTTCCATGGTTTCCCACGTTGTCCCACGTTGTCCCACGTTGTCCCACGGTGTCCAACGATGTCCAACGGTGTCCAACGGTGTCCAACGGTGTCCAACGGTGTCCCACGTTGTCCCACGTTGTCCCACGTTGTCCCACGTTGTCCCACGTTGTCCCACGATGTCCCACGTTGTCCCACGTTGTCCCACGTTGTCCCACGATGTCCCACGTTGTCCCACGTTGTCCCACGTTGTCCCACGTTGTCCCACGATGTCCCACGTTGTCCCACGTTGTCCCACGTTGTCCCACGATGTCCCACGTTGTCCCACGTTGTCCCACGTTGTTCCACGTTGTCCCACGATGTCCCACGTTGTCCCACGTTGTCCCACGTAGTCCCACGTTGTCCCACGGTGTCCAACGATGTCCAACGGTGTCCAACGGTGTCCCACGGTGTCCAACGGTGTCCCACGTTGTCCCACGTTGTCCCACGTTGTCCCACGTTGTCCCACGTTGTCCCACGATGTCCCACGTTGTCCCACGTTGTCCGACGTTGTCCCACGTTGTCCCACGTTGTCCCACGTTGTCCCACGGTGTCCAACGATGTCCAACGATGTCCAACGGTGTCCCACGTTGTCCCACGTTGTTCCATGGTTTCCCACGTTGTCCCACGTTGTCCCACGTTGTCCCACGGTGTCCAACGATGTCCAACGGTGTCCAACGGTGTCCAACGGTGTCCAACGGTGTCCCACGTTGTCCCACTTTGTCCCACGTTGTCCCACGTTGTCCCACGTTGTCCCACGATGTCCCACGTTGTCCCACGTTGTCCCACGTTGTCCCACGATGTCCCACGTTGTCCCACGTTGTCCCACGTTGTCCCACGTTGTCCCACGATGTCCCACGTTGTCCCACGTTGTCCCACGTTGTCCCACGTTGTCCCACGGTGTCCAACGATGTCCAACGGTGTCCAACGGTGTCCCACGGTGTCCAACGGTGTCCCACGTTGTCCCACGTTGTCCCACGTTGTCCCACGTTGTCCCACGTTGTCCCACGTTGTCCCACGTTGTCCCACGTTGTCCCACGATGTCCCACGTTGTCCCACGTTGTCCCACGTTGTCCCACGTTGTCCCACGGTGTCCAACGATGTCCAACGGTGTCCAACGGTGTCCAACGGTGTCCCACGTTGTCCCACGTTGTCCCACGATGTCCCACGTTGTCCCACGTTGTCCCACGATGTCCCACGTTGTCCCACGTTGTCCCACGTTGTCCCACGTTGTCCCACGATGTCCCACGTTGTCCCACGTTGTCCCACGTTGTCCCACGTTGTCCCACGTTGTCCCACGTTGTCCCACGGTGTCCAACGATGTCCAACGATGTCCAACGGTGTCCCACGTTGTCCCACGTTGTTCCATGGTTTCCCACGTTGTCCCACGTTGTCCCACGTTGTCCCACGGTGTCCAACGATGTCCAACGGTGTCCAACGGTGTCCAACGGTGTCCAACGGTGTCCCACGTTGTCCCACGTTGTCCCACGTTGTCCCACGTTGTCCCACGTTGTCCCACGATGTCCCACGTTGTCCCACGTTGTCCCACGTTGTCCCACGATGTCCCACGTTGTCCCACGTTGTCCCACGTTGTCCCACGTTGTCCCACGATGTCCCACGTTGTCCCACGTTGTCCCACGTTGTTTCACGGTGTCCAACGATGTCCAACGGTGTCCAACGGTGTCCCACGGTGTCCAACGGTGTCCCACGTTGTCCCACGTTGTCCCACGTTGTCCCACGTTGTCCCACGTTGTCCCACGATGTCCCACGTTGTCCCACGTTGTCCCACGTTGTCCCACGTTGTCCCACGTTGTCCCACGTTGTCCCACGGTGTCCAACGATGTCCAACGGTGTCCAACGGTGCCCAACGGTGTCCAACGATGTCCAACGATGTCCAACGATGTCCAACGATGTCCAACGGTGTCCAACGGTGTCCCACGGTGTCCAACGGTGTCCCACGTTGTCCCACGTTGTCCCACGTTGTCCCACGTTGTCCCACGTTGTCCCACGTTGTCCCACGTTGTCCCACGTTGTCCCACGTTGTCCCACGTTGTCCCACGTTGTCCCACGTTGTCCCACGTTGTCCCACGTTGTCCCACGTTGTCCCACGGTGTCCAACGATGTCCAACGGTGTCCAACGGTGTCCCACGGTGTCCAACGGTGTCCCACGTTGTCCCACGTTGTCCCACGTTGTCCCACGTTGTCCCACGTTGTCCCACGTTGTCCAACGATGTCCAACGGTGTCCCACGTTGTCCCACGTTGTTCCATGGTTTCCCACGTTGTCCCACGTTGTCCCACGTTGTCCCACGGTGTCCAACGATGTCCAACGATGTCCAACGGTGTCCCACGATGTCCAACGATGTCCAACGATGTCCAACGGTGTCCAACGATGTCCAACGGTGTCCAACGATGTCCAACGGTGTCCAACGGTGTCCCACGATGTCCAACGATGTCCAACGATGTCCAACGGTGTCCAACGGTGTCCAACGGTGTCCCACGGTGTCCAACGATGTCCAACGATGTCCAACGGTGTCCCACGTTGTTCCATGGTTTCCCACGTTGTCCC
Source organism: Bombus terrestris (assembly GCF_910591885.1). Lineage (NCBI taxonomy): Eukaryota > Metazoa > Arthropoda > Insecta > Hymenoptera > Apidae > Bombus > Bombus terrestris. Next base: position 94,680 of record NW_025963651.1, on the reverse strand, counting down.
ACGTTGTCCCACGTTGTCCCACGGTGTCCAACGATGTCCAACGATGTCCAACGGTGTCCCACGATGTCCAACGATGTCCAACGATGTCCAACGGTGTCCAACGATGTCCAACGGTGTCCAACGATGTCCCACGTTGTCCCACGTTGTCCCACGTTGTCCCACGGTGTCCAACGGTGTCCAACGATGTCCCACGTTGTCCCACGTTGTCCCACGTTGTCCCACGTTGTCCCACGATGTCCCACGTTGTCCCACGTTGTCCCACGTTGTCCCACGTTGTCCCACGTTGTCCCACGTTGTCCCACGATGTCCCACGTTGTCCCACGTTGTCCCACGTTGTCCCACGATGTCCCACGTTGTCCCACGTTGTCCCACGCTGTCCCACGTTGTCCCACGATGTCCCACGTTGTCCCACGTTGTCCCACGTTGTCCCACGATGTCCCACGTTGTCCCACGTTGTCCCACGTTGTCCCACGTTGTCCCACGATGTCCCACGTTGTCCCACGTTGTCCCACGTTGTCCCACGTTGTCCCACGGTGTCCAACGATGTCCAACGGTGTCCAACGGTGTCCCACGGTGTCCAACGGTGTCCCACGTTGTCCCACGTTGTCCCACGTTGTCCCACGTTGTCCCACGTTGTCCCACGATGTCCCACGTTGTCCCACGTTGTCCGACGTTGTCCCACGTTGTCCCACGTTGTCCCACGTTGTCCCACGGTGTCCAACGATGTCCAACGATGTCCAACGGTGTCCCACGTTGTCCCACGTTGTTCCATGGTTTCCCACGTTGTCCCACGTTGTCCCACGTTGTCCCACGGTGTCCAACGATGTCCAACGGTGTCCAACGGTGTCCAACGGTGTCCAACGGTGTCCCACGTTGTCCCACTTTGTCCCACGTTGTCCCACGTTGTCCCACGTTGTCCCACGATGTCCCACGTTGTCCCACGTTGTCCCACGTTGTCCCACGATGTCCCACGTTGTCCCACGTTGTCCCACGTTGTCCCACGTTGTCCCACGATGTCCCACGTTGTCCCACGTTGTCCCACGTTGTCCCACGTTGTCCCACGGTGTCCAACGATGTCCAACGGTGTCCAACGGTGTCCCACGGTGTCCAACGGTGTCCCACGTTGTCCCACGTGGTCCCACGTTGTCCCACGTTGTCCCACGTTGTCCCACGTTGTCCCACGTTGTCCCACGTTGTCCCACGATGTCCCACGTTGTCCCACGTTGTCCCACGTTGTCCCACGTTGTCCCACGGTGTCCAACGATGTCCAACGGTGTCCAACGGTGTCCAACGGTGTCCCACGTTGTCCCACGTTGTCCCACGATGTCCCACGTTGTCCCACGTTGTCCCACGATGTCCCACGTTGTCCCACGTTGTCCCACGTTGTCCCACGATGTCCCACGTTGTCCCACGTTGTCCCACGTTGTCCCACGTTGTCCCACGATGTCCCACGTTGTCCCACGTTGTCCCACGTTGTCCCACGTTGTCCCACGTTGTCCCACGTTGTCCCACGCTGTCCCACGTTGTCCCACGTTGTCCCACGTTGTCCCACGGTGTCCAACGATGTCCAACGGTGTCCCACGGTGTCCAACGGTGTCCCACGTTGTCCCACGTTGTCCCACGTTGTCCCACGTTGTCCCACGTTGTCCCACGATGTCCCACGTTGTCCCACGTTGTCCGACGTTGTCCCACGTTGTCCCACGTTGTCCCACGTTGTCCCACGGTGTCCAACGATGTCCAACGATGTCCAACGGTGTCCCACGTTGTCCCACGTTGTTCCATGGTTTCCCACGTTGTCCCACGTTGTCCCACGTTGTCCCACGGTGTCCAACGATGTCCAACGGTGTCCAACGGTGTCCAACGGTGTCCAACGGTGTCCCACGTTGTCCCACGTTGTCCCACGTTGTCCCACGTTGTCCCACGTTGTCCCACGATGTCCCACGTTGTCCCACGTTGTCCCACGTTGTCCCACGATGTCCCACGTTGTCCCACGTTGTCCCACGTTGTCCCACGTTGTCCCACGATGTCCCACGTTGTCCCACGTTGTCCCACGTTGTCCCACGGTGTCCAACGATGTCCAACGGTGTCCAACGGTGTCCCACGGTGTCCAACGGTGTCCCACGTTGTCCCACGTTGTCCCACGTTGTCCCACGTTGTCCCACGTTGTCCCACGATGTCCCACGTTGTCCCACGTTGTCCCACGTTGTCCCACGTTGTCCCACGTTGTCCCACGTTGTCCCACGGTGTCCAACGATGTCCAACGGTGTCCAACGGTGTCCAACGGTGTCCAACGATGTCCAACGATGTCCAACGATGTCCAACGATGTCCAACGGTGTCCAACGGTGTCCCACGGTGTCCAACGGTGTCCCACGTTGTCCCACGTTGTCCCACGTTGTCCCACGTTGTCCCACGTTGTCCCACGTTGTCCCACGTTGTCCCACGTTGTCCCACGTTGTCCCACGTTGTCCCACGTTGTCCCACGTTGTCCCACGTTGTCCCACGTTGTCCCACGTTGTCCCACGGTGTCCAACGATGTCCAACGGTGTCCCACGGTGTCCCACGGTGTCCCACGGTGTCCCACGTTGTCCCACGTTGTCCCACGTTGTCCCACGTTGTCCCACGTTGTCCCACGTTGTCCAACGATGTCCAACGGTGTCCCACGTTGTCCCACGTTGTTCCATGGTTTCCCACGTTGTCCCACGTTGTCCCACGATGTCCCACGTTGTCCCACGTTGTCCCACGTTGTCCCACGGTGTCCAACGATGTCCAACGGTGTCCCACGTTGTCCAACGGTGTCCCACGTTGTCCCACGTTGTCCCACGTTGTCCCACGTTGTCCCACGTTTTCCCACGTTGTCCCACGTTGTCCCACGATGTCCCACGTTGTCCCACGGTGTCCAACGATGTCCAACGGTGTCCAACGGTGTCCAACGGTGTCCAACGGTGTCCCACGTTGTCCCACGTTGTCCCACGTTGTCCCACGGTGTCCAACGATGTCCAACGGTGTCCCACGTTTTCCCACGTTGTTCCATGGTTTCCCACGTTGTCCCACGTTGTCCCACGGTGTCCAACGATGTCCAACGGTGTCCAACGGTGTCCAACGGTGTCCAACGGTGTCCCACGTTGTCCCACGTTGTCCCGCGTTGTCCCACGTTGTCCCACGTTGTCCCACGATGTCCCACGTTGTCCCACGTTGTCCCACGTTGTCCCACGGTGTCCAACGATGTCCAACGGTGTCCCACGTTGTCCAACGGTGTCCCACGTTGTCCCACGTTGTCCCACGTTGTCCCACGTTGTCCCACGATGTCCCACGTTGTCCCACGTTGTCCCACGTTGTCCCACGTTGTCCCACGTTGTCCCACGTTGTCCCACGTTGTCCCACGTTGTCCCACGGTGTCCAACGATGTCCAACGGTGTCCAACGGTGTCCCACGGTGTCCAACGATGTCCCACGTTGTCCCACGTTGTCCCACGTTGTCCCACGTTGTCCCACGTTGTCCCACGTTGTCCCACGTTGTCCAACGATGTCCAACGGTGTCCCACGTTGTCCCACGTTGTTCCATGGTTTCCCACGTTGTCCCACGTTGTCCCACGTTGTCCCACGGTGTCCAACGATGTCCAACGGTGTCCAACGGTGTCCAACGGTGTCCAACGGTGTCCAACGGTGTCCCACGTTGTCCCACGTTGTCCCACGTTGTCCCACGGTGTCCAACGATGTCCAACGGTGTCCCACGTTGTCCCACGTTGTCCCACGTTGTCCCACGTTGTCCCACGTTGTCCCACGTTGTCCCACGTTGTCCCACGTTGTCCCACGTTGTCCCACGTTGTCCCACGGTGTCCAACGATGTCCAACGGTGTCCAGCGATGTCCAACGGTGTCCCACGTTGTCCCACGTTTTCCCACGTTGTCCCACGTTGTCCCACGGTGTCCAACGATGTCCAACGATGTCCAAAGGTGTCCCACGTTGTCCCACGTTGTTCCATGGTTTCCCACGTTGTCCCACGTTGTCCCACGTTGTCCCACGGTGTCCAACGATGTCCAACGGTGTCCAACGGTGTCCAACGGTGTCCAACGGTGTCCCACGTTGTCCCACGTTGTCCCACGTTGTCCCACGATGTCCCACGCTGTCCCACGTTGTCCCACGTTGTCCCACGTTGTCCCACGATGTCCCACGTTGTCCCACGTTGTCCCACGTTGTCCCACGTTGTCCGACGTTGTCCCACGTTGTCCCACGTTGTCCCACGTTGTCCCACGTTGTCCCACGTTGTCCCACGTTGTCCCACGGTGTCCAACGATGTCCAACGGTGTCCAACGGTGTCCCACGATGTCCAACGATGTCCAACGATGTCCAACGGTGTCCAACGATGTCCAACGGTGTCCAACGATGTCCAACGATGTCCAACGGTGTCCCACGATGTCCAACGATGTCCAACGATGTCCAACGGTGTCCAACGGTGTCCAACGGTGTCCCACGGTGTCCAACGATGTCCAACGATGTCCAACGGTGTCCAACGGTGTCCAACGGTGTCCCACGGTGTCCAACGGTGTCCCACGTTGTCCAACGTTCTCCCACGTTGTCCCACGTTGTCCCACGATGTCCCACGTTGTCCAACGGTGTCCAACGGTGTCCAACGATGTCCAACGATGTCCAACGGTGTCCCACGATGTCCAACGATGTCCAACGATGTCCAACGATGTCCAACGGTGTCCCACGTTGTCCCACGTTGTCCCACGTTGTCCCACGTTGTCCCACGTTGTCCCACGTTGTCCCACGGTGTCCAACGATGTCCAACGGTGTCCAACGGTGTCCCACGGTGTCCAACGGTGTCCCACGTTGTCCCACGGTGTCCAACGATGTCCAACGGTGTCCCACGTTGTCCCACGTTGTCCCACGTTGTCCCACGTTGTCCCACGATGTCCCACGTTGTCCCACGTTGTCCCACGTTGTCCCACGTTGTCCCACGTTGTCCCACGTTGTCCCACGTTGTCCCACGTTGTCCCACGTTGTCCCACGTTGTCCCACGTTGTCCCACGTTGTCCCACGTTGTCCCACGTTGTCCCACGTTGTCCCACGGTGTCCAACGATGTCCAACGGTGTCCAACGGTGTCCCACGGTGTCCAACGGTGTCCCACGTTGTCCCACGTTGTCCCACGTTGTCCCACGTTGTCCCACGTTGTCCCACGTTGTCCAACGATGTCCAACGGTGTCCCACGTTGTCCCACGTTGTTCCATGGTTTCCCACGTTGTCCCACGTTGTCCCACGTTGTCCCACGGTGTCCAACGATGTCCAACGATGTCCAACGGTGTCCCACGATGTCCAACGATGTCCAACGATGTCCAACGGTGTCCAACGATGTCCAACGGTGTCCAACGATGTCCAACGATGTCCAACGGTGTCCCACGATGTCCAACGATGTCCAACGATGTCCAACGGTGTCCAACTGTGTCCAACGGTGTCCCACGGTGTCCAACGATGTCCAACGGTGTCCAACGGTGTCCCACGATGTCCAACGGTGTCCCACGTTGTCCCACGTTGTTCCATGGTTTCCCACGTTGTCCCACGTTGTCCCACGTTGTCCCACGGTGTCCAACGATGTCCAACGGTGTCCAACGGTGTCCAACGGTGTCCAACGGTGTCCCACGTTGTCCCACGTTGTCCCACGTTGTCCCACGGTGTCCAACGATGTCCAACGGTGTCCCACGTTGTCCCACGTTGTCCCACGTTGTCCCACGTTGTCCCACGTTGTCCCACGATGTCCCACGTTGTCCCACGTTGTCCCACGTTGTCCCACGTTGTCCCACGTTGTCCCACGTTGTCCCACGTTGTCCCACGTTGTCCCACGTTGTCCCACGTTGTCCCACGTTGTCCCACGTTGTCCCACGTTGTCCCACGGTGTCCAACGATGTCCAACGGTGTCCAGCGATGTCCAACGGTGTCCCACGTTGTCCCACGTTTTCCCACGTTGTCCCACGTTGTCCCACGGTGTCCAACGATGTCCAACGATGTCCAACGGTGTCCCACGTTGTCCCACGTTGTTCCATGGTTTCCCACGTTGTCCCACGTTGTCCCACGTTGTCCCACGTTGTTCCATGGTTTCCCACGTTGTCCCACGTTGTCCCACGTTGTCCCACGGTGTCCAACGATGTCCAACGGTGTCCAACGGTGTCCAACGGTGTCCAACGGTGTCCCACGTTGTCCCACGTTGTCCCACGTTGTTCCCACGTTGTCCCACGTTGTCCCACGATGTCCCACGTTGTCCCACGTTGTCCCACGTTGTCCCACGTTGTCCCCACGTTGTCCCACGTTGTCCCACGTTGTCCCACGTTGTCCCACGTTGTCCCACGTTGTCCCACGTTGTCCCACGTTGTCCCACGGTGTCCCACGGTGTCCAACGATGTCCAACGGTGTCCCACGTTGTCCCACGTTGTCCCACGATGTCCCACGTTGTCCCACGTTGTCCCACGTTGTCCCACGTTGTCCACGTTGTCCCACGTTGTCCCACGTTGTCCCACGTTGTCCCACGTGGTCCCACGTAGTCCCACGTTGTCCCACGGTGTCCAACGATGTCCAACGTGTCCCACGTTTCCAACGGTGTCCCACGTTGTCCCACGTTTGTCCCACGTTGTCCCACGTTGTCCCACGATGTCCCACGTTGTCCCACGTTGTCCCACGGTGTCCAACGGTGTCCCACGTTGTCCCACGTTGTCCCACGTTGTCCCACGGTGTCCAACGATGTCCAACGGTGTCCCACGTTGTCCCACGTTGTCCCACGATGTCCCACGTTGTCCCACGTTGTCCCACGTTGTCCCACGTTGTCCCACGTTGTCCCACGTTGTCCCACGTTGTCCCACGTTGTCCCACGTGGTCCCACGTTGTCCCACGTTGTCCCACGGTGTCCAACGATGTCCAATGGTGTCCCACGTTGTCCAACGGTGTCCCACGTTGTCCCACGTTGTCCCACGTTGTCCAACGGTGTCCCACGTTGTCCCACGTTGTCCCACGTTGTCCCACGTTGTCCCACGATGTCCCACGTTGTCCCACGTTGTCCCACGGTGTCCAACGGTGTCCCACGTTGTCCCACGTTGTCCCACGTTGTCCCACGTTGTCCCACGTTGTCCCACGTTGTCCAACGATGTCCAACGGTGTCCCACGTTGTCCCACGTTGTCCCACGTTGTCCCACGTAGTCCCACGTTGTCCCACGATGTCCCACGTTGTCCCACGTTGTCCCACGTTGTCCCACGTTGTCCCACGTTGTCCCACGTTGTCCCACGTTGTCCCACGTTGTCCCACGTTGTCCCACGTTGTCCCACGTTGTCCCACGTTGTCCCACGTTGTCCCACGTTGTCCCACGTTGTCCCACGTTGTCCCACGTTGTCCCACGTTGTCCCACGGTGTCCAACGGTGTCCAACGATGTCCCACGTTGTCCCACGTTGTCCCACGTTGTCCCACGTTGTCCCACGATGTCCCACGTAGTCCCACGTTGTCCCACGTTGTCCCACGTTGTCCCACGTTTTCCCACGTTGTCCCACGTTGTCCCACGTTGTCCCACGTTGTCCCACGTTGTCCCACGTTGTCCCACGTTGTCCCACGGTGTCCAACGATGTCCAACGGTGTCCAGCGATGTCCAACGGTGTCCCACGTTGTCCCACGTTTTCCCACGTTGTCCCACGTTGTCCCACGGTGTCCAACGATGTCCAACGATGTCCAACGGTGTCCCACGTTGTCCCACGTTGTTCCATGGTTTCCCACGTTGTCCCACGTTGTCCCACGTTGTCCCACGGTGTCCAACGATGTCCAACGTTGTCCAACGGTGTCCAACGGTGTCCAACGGTGTCCCACGTTGTCCCACGTTGTCCCACGTTGTCCCACGATGTCCCACGTTGTCCCACGTTGTCCCACGTTGTCCCACGTTGTCCCACGATGTCCCACGTTGTCCCACGTTGTCCCACGTTGTCCCACGTTGTCCCACGTTGTCCCACGGTGTCCAACGATGTCCAACGGTGTCCAGCGATGTCCAACGGTGTCCCACGTTGTCCCACGTTTTCCCACGTTGTCCCACGTTGTCCCACGGTGTCCAACGATGTCCAACGATGTCCAACGGTGTCCCACGTTGTCCCACGTTGTTCCATGGTTTCCCACGTTGTCCCACGTTGTCCCACGTTGTCCCACGGTGTCCCACGATGTCCCACGTTGTCCCACGTTGTCCCACGGTGTCCAACGGTGTCCCACGTTGTCCCACGTTGTCCCACGTTGTCCCACGGTGTCCAACGATGTCCAACGGTGTCCCACGTTGTCCCACGTTGTCCCACGATGTCCCACGTTGTCCCACGTTGTCCCACGTTGTCCCACGTTGTCCCACGTTGTCCCACGTTGTCCCACGTTGTCCCACGTTGTCCCACGTGGTCCCACGTTGTCCCACGTTGTCCCACGGTGTCCAACGATGTCCAATGGTGTCCCACGTTGTCCAACGGTGTCCCACGTTGTCCCACGTTGTCCCACGTTGTCCAACGGTGTCCCACGTTGTCCCACGTTGTCCCACGTTGTCCCACGTTGTCCCACGATGTCCCACGTTGTCCCACGTTGTCCCACGGTGTCCAACGGTGTCCCACGTTGTCCCACGTTGTCCCACGTTGTCCAACGATGTCCAACGGTGTCCCACGTTGTCCCACGTTGTTCCATGGTTTCCCACGTTGTCCCACGTTGTCCCACGTTGTCCCACGGTGTCCAACGATGTCCAACGGTGTCCAACGGTGTCCAACGGTGTCCAACGGTGTCCAACGGTGTCCCACGTTGTCCCACGTTGTCCCACGTTGTCCCACGGTGTCCAACGATGTCCAACGGTGTCCCACGTTGTCCCACGTTGTCCCACGTTGTCCCACGTTGTCCCACGTTGTCCCACGTTGTCCCACGTTGTCCCACGTTGTCCCACGTTGTCCCACGTTGTCCCACGGTGTCCAACGATGTCCAACGGTGTCCAGCGATGTCCAACGGTGTCCCACGTTGTCCCACGTTTTCCCACGTTGTCCCACGTTGTCCCACGGTGTCCAACGATGTCCAACGATGTCCAAAGGTGTCCCACGTTGTCCCACGTTGTTCCATGGTTTCCCACGTTGTCCCACGTTGTCCCACGTTGTCCCACGGTGTCCAACGATGTCCAACGGTGTCCAACGGTGTCCAACGGTGTCCAACGGTGTCCCACGTTGTCCCACGTTGTCCCACGTTGTCCCACGATGTCCCACGTTGTCCCACGTTGTCCCACGTTGTCCCACGTTGTCCCACGATGTCCCACGTTGTCCCACGTTGTCCCACGTTGTCCCACGTTGTCCGACGTTGTCCCACGTTGTCCCACGTTGTCCCACGTTGTCCCACGTTGTCCCACGTTGTCCCACGTTGTCCCACGGTGTCCAACGATGTCCAACGGTGTCCAACGGTGTCCCACGATGTCCAACGATGTCCAACGATGTCCAACGGTGTCCAACGATGTCCAACGGTGTCCAACGATGTCCAACGATGTCCAACGGTGTCCCACGATGTCCAACGATGTCCAACGATGTCCAACGGTGTCCAACGGTGTCCAACGGTGTCCCACGGTGTCCAACGATGTCCAACGATGTCCAACGGTGTCCAACGGTGTCCAACGGTGTCCCACGGTGTCCAACGGTGTCCCACGTTGTCCAACGTTGTCCCACGTTGTCCCACGTTGTCCCACGATGTCCCACGTTGTCCAACGGTGTCCAACGGTGTCCAACGATGTCCAACGATGTCCAACGGTGTCCCACGATGTCCAACGATGTCCAACGATGTCCAACGATGTCCAACGGTGTCCCACGTTGTCCCACGTTGTCCCACGTTGTCCCACGTTGTCCCACGTTGTCCCACGTTGTCCCACGGTGTCCAACGATGTCCAACGGTGTCCAACGGTGTCCCACGGTGTCCAACGGTGTCCCACGTTGTCCCACGGTGTCCAACGATGTCCAACGGTGTCCCACGTTGTCCCACGTTGTCCCACGTTGTCCCACGTTGTCCCACGATGTCCCACGTTGTCCCACGTTGTCCCACGTTGTCCCACGTTGTCCCACGTTGTCCCACGTTGTCCCACGTTGTCCCACGTTGTCCCACGTTGTCCCACGTTGTCCCACGTTGTCCCACGTTGTCCCACGTTGTCCCACGTTGTCCCACGTTGTCCCACGGTGTCCAACGATGTCCAACGGTGTCCAACGGTGTCCCACGGTGTCCAACGGTGTCCCACGTTGTCCCACGTTGTCCCACGTTGTCCCACGTTGTCCCACGTTGTCCCACGTTGTCCAACGATGTCCAACGGTGTCCCACGTTGTCCCACGTTGTTCCATGGTTTCCCACGTTGTCCCACGTTGTCCCACGTTGTCCCACGGTGTCCAACGATGTCCAACGATGTCCAACGGTGTCCCACGATGTCCAACGATGTCCAACGATGTCCAACGGTGTCCAACGATGTCCAACGGTGTCCAACGATGTCCAACGATGTCCAACGGTGTCCCACGATGTCCAACGATGTCCAACGATGTCCAACGGTGTCCAACGGTGTCCAACGGTGTCCCACGGTGTCCAACGATGTCCAACGGTGTCCAACGGTGTCCCACGATGTCCAACGGTGTCCCACGTTGTCCCACGTTGTTCCATGGTTTCCCACGTTGTCCCACGTTGTCCCACGTTGTCCCACGGTGTCCAACGATGTCCAACGGTGTCCAACGGTGTCCAACGGTGTCCAACGGTGTCCCACGTTGTCCCACGTTGTCCCACGTTGTCCCACGGTGTCCAACGATGTCCAACGGTGTCCCACGTTGTCCCACGTTGTCCCACGTTGTCCCAAGTTGTCCCACGATGTCCCACGTTGTCCCACGTTGTCCCACGTTGTCCCACGTTGTCCCACGTTGTCCCACGTTGTCCCACGTTGTCCCACGTTGTCCCACGTTGTCCCACGTTGTCCCACGTTGTCCCACGTTGTCCCACGTTGTCCCACGGTGTCCAACGATGTCCAACGGTGTCCAGCGATGTCCAACGGTGTCCCACGTTGTCCCACGTTTTCCCACGTTGTCCCACGTTGTCCCACGGTGTCCAACGATGTCCAACGATGTCCAACGGTGTCCCACGTTGTCCCACGTTGTTCCATGGTTTCCCACGTTGTCCCACGTTGTCCCACGTTGTCCCACGTTGTTCCATGGTTTCCCACGTTGTCCCACGTTGTCCCACGTTGTCCCACGGTGTCCAACGATGTCCAACGGTGTCCAACGGTGTCCAACGGTGTCCAACGGTGTCCCACGTTGTCCCACGTTGTCCCACGTTGTCCCACGTTGTCCCACGTTGTCCCACGATGTCCCACGTTGTCCCACGTTGTCCCACGTTGTCCCACGTTGTCCCACGTTGTCCCACGTTGTCCCACGTTGTCCCACGTTGTCCCACGTTGTCCCACGTTGTCCCACGTTGTCCCACGTTGTCCCACGTTGTCCCACGGTGTCCCACGGTGTCCAACGATGTCCAACGGTGTCCCACGTTGTCCCACGTTGTCCCACGATGTCCCACGTTGTCCCACGTTGTCCCACGTTGTCCCACGTTGTCCCACGTTGTCCCACGTTGTCCCACGTTGTCCCACGTTGTCCCACGTGGTCCCACGTAGTCCCACGTTGTCCCACGGTGTCCAACGATGTCCAACGGTGTCCCACGTTGTCCAACGGTGTCCCACGTTGTCCCACGTTGTCCCACGTTGTCCCACGTTGTCCCACGATGTCCCACGTTGTCCCACGTTGTCCCACGGTGTCCAACGGTGTCCCACGTTGTCCCACGTTGTCCCACGTTGTCCCACGGTGTCCAACGATGTCCAACGGTGTCCCACGTTGTCCCACGTTGTCCCACGATGTCCCACGTTGTCCCACGTTGTCCCACGTTGTCCCACGTTGTCCCACGTTGTCCCACGTTGTCCCACGTTGTCCCACGTTGTCCCACGTGGTCCCACGTTGTCCCACGTTGTCCCACGGTGTCCAACGATGTCCAATGGTGTCCCACGTTGTCCAACGGTGTCCCACGTTGTCCCACGTTGTCCCACGTTGTCCAACGGTGTCCCACGTTGTCCCACGTTGTCCCACGTTGTCCCACGTTGTCCCACGATGTCCCACGTTGTCCCACGTTGTCCCACGGTGTCCAACGGTGTCCCACGTTGTCCCACGTTGTCCCACGTTGTCCCACGTTGTCCCACGTTGTCCCACGGTGTCCAACGATGTCCAACGGTGTCCCACGTTGTCCCACGTTGTCCCACGTTGTCCCACGTAGTCCCACGTTGTCCCACGATGTCCCACGTTGTCCCACGTTGTCCCACGTTGTCCCACGTTGTCCCACGTTGTCCCACGTTGTCCCACGTTGTCCCACGTTGTCCCACGTTGTCCCACGGTGTCCCACGTTGTCCCACGTTGTCCCACGTTGTCCCACGTTGTCCCACGTTGTCCCACGTTGTCCCACGTTGTCCCACGTTGTCCCACGGTGTCCAACGGTGTCCAACGATGTCCCACGTTGTCCCACGTTGTCCCACGTTGTCCCACGTTGTCCCACGATGTCCCACGTAGTCCCACGTTGTCCCACGTTGTCCCACGTTGTCCCACGTTGTCCCACGTTGTCCCACGTTGTCCCACGTTGTCCCACGTTGTCCCACGTTGTCCCACGTTGTCCCACGTTGTCCCACGGTGTCCAACGATGTCCAACGGTGTCCAGCGATGTCCAACGGTGTCCCACGTTGTCCCACGTTTTCCCACGTTGTCCCACGTTGTCCCACGGTGTCCAACGATGTCCAACGATGTCCAACGGTGTCCCACGTTGTCCCACGTTGTTCCATGGTTTCCCACGTTGTCCCACGTTGTCCCACGTTGTCCCACGGTGTCCAACGATGTCCAACGGTGTCCAACGGTGTCCAACGGTGTCCAACGGTGTCCCACGTTGTCCCACGTTGTCCCACGTTGTCCCACGATGTCCCACGTTGTCCCACGTTGTCCCACGTTGTCCCACGTTGTCCCACGATGTCCCACGTTGTCCCACGTTGTCCCACGTTGTCCCACGTTGTCCCACGTTGTCCCACGTTGTCCCACGTTGTCCCACGTTGTCCCACGTTGTCCCACGTTGTCCCACGGTGTCCAACGATGTCCAACGGTGTCCAACGGTGTCCCACGTTGTCCCACGTTGTCCCACGTTGTCCCACGTTGTCCCACGTTGTCCAACGATGTCCAACGGTGTCCCACGTTGTCCCACGTTGTCCCACGTTGTCCCACGTTGTCCCACGTTGTCCCACGTTGTCCCACGTTGTCCCACGTTGTCCCACGTTGTCCCACGTTGTCCCACGTTGTCCCACGTTGTCCTACGGTGTCCAACGGTGTCCAACGATGTCCCACGTTGTCCCACGTTGTCCCACGTTGTCCCACGTTGTCCCACGATGTCCCACGTTGTCCCACGTTGTCCCACGTTGTCCCACGTTGTCCCACGTTGTCCCACGTTGTCCCACGTTGTCCCACGTTGTCCCACGTTGTCCCACGGTGTCCAAAGGTGTCCCACGTTGTCCCACGTTGTCCCACGTTGTCCCACGTTGTCCCACGTTGTCCCACGATGTCCCACGTTGTCCCACGTTGTCCGACGTTGTCCCACGTTGTCCCACGTTGTCCCACGTTGTCCCACGGTGTCCAACGATGTCCAACGATGTCCAACGGTGTCCCACGTTGTCCCACGTTGTTCCATGGTTTCCCACGTTGTCCCACGTTGTCCCACGTTGTCCCACGGTGTCCAACGATGTCCAACGGTGTCCAACGGTGTCCAACGGTGTCCAACGGTGTCCCACGTTGTCCCACTTTGTCCCACGTTGTACCACGTTGTCCCACGTTGTCCCACGATGTCCCACGTTGTCCCACGTTGTCCCACGTTGTCCCACGATGTCCCACGTTGTCCCACGTTGTCCCACGTTGTCCCACGTTGTCCCACGATGTCCCACGTTGTCCCACGTTGTCCCACGTTGTCCCACGTTGTCCCACGGTGTCCAACGATGTCCAACGGTGTCCAACGGTGTCCCACGGTGTCCAACGGTGTCCCACGTTGTCCCACGTTGTCCCACGTTGTCCCACGTTGTCCCACGTTGTCCCACGTTGTCCCACGATGTCCCACGTTGTCCCACGTTGTCCCACGTTGTCCCACGTTGTCCCACGTTGTCCCACGTTGTCCCACGGTGTCCAACGATGTCCAACGGTGTCCAACGGTGTCCAACGGTGTCCAACGATGTCCAACGATGTCCAACGATGTCCAACGATGTCCAACGGTGTCCCACGTTGTCCCACGTTGTCCCACGTTGTCCCACGTTGTCCCACGTTGTCCCACGGTGTCCAACGATGTCCAACGGTGTCCCACGTTGTCCAACGGTGTCCCACGTTGTCCCACGTTGTCCCACGTTGTCCCACGTTGTCCCACGTTGTCCCACGTTGTCCCACGTTGTCCCACGTTGTCCCACGTTGTCCCACGTTGTCCCACGTTGTCCCACGTTGTCCCACGTTGTCCCACGTTGTCCCACGGTGTCCAACGATGTCCAACGGTGTCCAACGGTGTCCCACGGTGTCCAACGGTGTCCCACGTTGTCCCACGTTGTCCCACGTTGTCCCACGTGGTCCCACGTTGTCCCACGTTGTCCAACGATGTCCAACGGTGTCCCACGTTGTCCCACGTTGTTCCATGGTTTCCCACGTTGTCCCACGTTGTCCCACGTTGTCCCACGTTGTCCCACGTTGTCCCACGGTGTCCCACGGTGTCCAACGATGTCCAACGGTGTCCCACGTTGTCCCACGTTGTCCCACGTTGTTCCACGTTGTCCCACGTTGTCCCACGATGTCCCACGTTGTCCCACGTTGTCCCACGTTGTCCCACGTTGTCCCAAGTTGTCCCACGTTGTCCCACGTTGTCCCACGTTGTCCCACGTGGTCCCACGTTGTCCCACGTTGTCCCACGGTGTCCAACGATGTCCAACGGTGTCCCACGTTGTCCAACGGTGTCCCACGTTGTCCCACGTTGTCCCACGTTGTCCCACGTTGTCCCACGTTGTCCCACGTTGTCCCACGTTGTCCAACGATGTCCAACGGTGTCCCACGTTGTCCCACGTTGTTCCATGGTTTCCCACGTTGTCCCACGTTGTCCCACGTTGTCCCACGGTGTCCAACGATGTCCAACGGTGTCCCACGTTGTCCCACGTTGTCCCACGTTGTCCGACGTTGTCCCACGTTGTCCCACGTTGTCCCACGTTGTCCCACGTTGTCCCACGTTGTCCCACGGTGTCCAACGGTGTCCAACGATGTCCCACGTTGTCCCACGTTGTCCCACGTTGTCCCACGATGTCCCACGTTGTCCCACGTTGTCCCACGTTGTCCCACGTTGTCCCACGTTGTCCCACGATGTCCCACGTTGTCCCACGTTGTCCCACGTTGTCCCACGTTGTCCCACGTTGTCCCACGGTGTCCAACGATGTCCCACGTTGTCCCACGTTGTCCCACGTTGTCCCACGTTGTCCCACGATGTCCCACGTTGTCCCACGTTGTCCCACGTTGTCCCACGTTGTCCCACGTTGTCCCACGTTGTCCAACGATGTCCAACGGTGTCCCACGTTGTCCCACGTTGTTCCATGGTTTCCCACGTTGTCCCACGTTGTCCCACGTTGTCCCACGGTGTCCAACGATGTCCAACGGTGTCCAACGGTGTCCAACGGTGTCCAACGGTGTCCCACGTTGTCCCACGTTGTCCCACGTTGTCCCACGGTGTCCAACGATGTCCAACGGTGTCCCACGTTGTCCCACGTTGTCCCACGTTGTCCCACGTTGTCCCACGTTGTCCCACGATGTCCCACGTTGTCCCACGTTGTCCCACGTTGTCCCACGTTGTCCCACGTTGTCCCACGTTGTCCCACGTTGTCCCACGTTGTCCCACGTTGTCCCACGTTGTCCCACGTTGTCCCACGTTGTCCCACGTTGTCCCACGGTGTCCAACGGTGTCCAACGATGTCCCACGTTGTCCCACGTTTTCCCACGTTGTCCCACGTTGTCCCACGGTGTCCAACGATGTCCAACGATGTCCAACGGTGTCCCACGTTGTCCCACGTTGTTCCATGGTTTCCCACGTTGTCCCACGTTGTCCCACGTTGTCCCACGGTGTCCAACGATGTCCAACGGTGTCCAACGGTGTCCAACGGTGTCCAACGGTGTCCCACGTTGTCCCACGTTGTCCCACGTTGTCCCACGTTGTCCCACGTTGTCCCACGTTGTCCCACGTTGTCCCACGTTGTCCCACGTTGTCCCACGTTGTCCCACGTTGTCCCACGGTGTCCCACGTGGTCCCACGTTGTCCCACGTTGTCCCACGATGTCCCACGTTGTCCCACGTTGTCCCACGTTGTCCCACGTTGTCCCACGTTGTCCCACGTTGTCCCACGTTGTCCCACGTTGTCCCACGTTGTCCGACGTTGTCCCACGTTGTCCCACGTTGTCCCACGTTGTCCCACGGTGTCCAGCGATGTCCAACGATGTCCAACGGTGTCCCACGTTGTCCCACGTTGTTCCATGGTTTCCCACGTTGTCCCACGTTGTCCCACGTTGTCCCACGTTGTCCCACGGTGTCCAACGATGTCCAACGGTGTCCAACGGTGTCCAACGGTGTCCAACGATGTCCAACGATGTCCAACGATGTCCAACGATGTCCAACGGTGTCCAACGGTGTCCCACGGTGTCCAACGGTGTCCCACGTTGTCCCACGTTGTCCCACGTTGTCCCACGTTGTCCCACGTTGTCCCACGTTGTCCCACGTTGTCCGACGTTGTCCCACGTTGTCCCACGTTGTCCCACGTTGTCCCACGGTGTCCAACGATGTCCAACGATGTCCAACGGTGTCCCACGTTGTCCCACGTTGTTCCATGGTTTCCCACGTTGTCCCACGTTGTCCCACGTTGTCCCACGGTGTCCAACGATGTCCAACGGTGTCCAACGGTGTCCAACGGTGTCCAACGGTGTCCCACGTTGTCCCACTTTGTCCCACGTTGTACCACGTTGTCCCACGTTGTCCCACGATGTCCCACGTTGTCCCACGTTGTCCCACGTTGTCCCACGATGTCCCACGTTGTCCCACGGTGTCCCACGTTGTCCCACGTTGTCCCACGATGTCCCACGTTGTCCCACGTTGTCCCACGTTGTCCCACGTTGTCCCACGGTGTCCAACGATGTCCAACGGTGTCCAACGGTGTCCCACGGTGTCCAACGGTGTCCCACGTTGTCCCACGTTGTCCCACGTTGTCCCACGTTGTCCCACGTTGTCCCACGATGTCCCACGTTGTCCCACGTTGTCCCACGTTGTCCCACGTTGTCCCACGTTGTCCCACGTTGTCCCACGGTGTCCAACGATGTCCAACGGTGTCCAACGGTGTCCAACGGTGTCCAACGATGTCCAACGATGTCCAACGATGTCCAACGATGTCCAACGGTGTCCCACGTTGTCCCACGTTGTCCCACGTTGTCCCACGTTGTCCCACGTTGTCCCACGGTGTCCAACGATGTCCAACGGTGTCCCACGTTGTCCAACGGTGTCCCACGTTGTCCCACGTTGTCCCACGTTGTCCCACGTTGTCCCACGTTGTCCCACGTTGTCCCACGTTGTCCCACGTTGCCCCACGTTGTCCCACGTTGTCCCACGTTGTCCCACGTTGTCCCACGGTGTCCAACGATGTCCAACGGTGTCCAACGGTGTCCCACGGTGTCCAACGGTGTCCCACGTTGTCCCACGTTGTCCCACGTTGTCCCACGTGGTCCCACGTTGTCCCACGTTGTCCAACGATGTCCAACGGTGTCCCACGTTGTCCCACGTTGTTCCATGGTTTCCCACGTTGTCCCACGTTGTCCCACGTTGTCCCACGTTGTCCCACGTTGTCCCACGGTGTCCCACGGTGTCCAACGATGTCCAACGGTGTCCCACGTTGTCCCACGTTGTCCCACGTTGTTCCACGTTGTCCCACGTTGTCCCACGATGTCCCACGTTGTCCCACGTTGTCCCACGTTGTCCCACGTTGTCCCAAGTTGTCCCACGTTGTCCCACGTTGTCCCACGTTGTCCCACGTGGTCCCACGTTGTCCCACGTTGTCCCACGGTGTCCAACGATGTCCAACGGTGTCCCACGTTGTCCAACGGTGTCCCACGTTGTCCCACGTTGTCCCACGTTGTCCCACGTTGTCCCACGTTGTCCCACGTTGTCCCACGTTGTCCAACGATGTCCAACGGTGTCCCACGTTGTCCCACGTTGTTCCATGGTTTCCCACGTTGTCCCACGTTGTCCCACGTTGTCCCACGGTGTCCAACGATGTCCAACGGTGTCCCACGTTGTCCCACGTTGTCCCACGTTGTCCGACGTTGTCCCACGTTGTCCCACGTTGTCCCACGTTGTCCCACGTTGTCCCACGTTGTCCCACGGTGTCCAACGGTGTCCAACGATGTCCCACGTTGTCCCACGTTGTCCCACGTTGTCCCACGATGTCCCACGTTGTCCCACGTTGTCCCACGTTGTCCCACGTTGTCCCACGTTGTCCCACGTTGTCCCACGTTGTCCCACGTTGTCCCACGTTGTCCCACGTTGTCCCACGTTGTCCCACGTTGTCCCACGGTGTCCAACGATGTCCAACGGTGTCCAACGGTGTCCAACGGTGTCCCACGTTGTCCCACGTTGTCCCACGTTGTCCCACGTTGTCCCACGGTGTCCAACGATGTCCAACGGTGTCCCACGTTGTCCCACGTTGTCCCACGTTGTCCCACGATGTCCCACGTTGTCCCACGTTGTCCCACGTTGTCCCACGTTGTCCCACGTTGTCCCACGGTGTCCAACGATGTCCAACGGTGTCCAACGGTGTCCAACGGTGTCCAACGGTGTCCCAAGTTGTACCACGTTGTCCCACGTTGTCCCACGGTGTCCAACGATGTCCAACGGTGTCCCACGTTGTCCCACGGTGTCCAACGATGTCCAACGGTGTCCCACGTTGTCCAACGGTGTCCCACGTTGTCCCACGTTGTCCCACGTTGTCCCACGTTGTCCCACGTTGTCCCACGTTGTCCCACGTTGTCCCACGTTGTCCCACGTTGTCCCACGTTGTCCCACGGTGTCCAACGATGTCCAACGGTGTCCAACGGTGTCCCACGGTGTCCAACGGTGTCCCACGTTGTCCCACGTTGTCCCACGTTGTCCCACGTTGTCCCACGTTGTCCCACGTTGTCCCACGTTGTCCAACGATGTCCAACGGTGTCCCACGTTGTCCCACGTTGTTCCATGGTTTCCCACGTTGTCCCACGTTGTCCCACGTTGTCCCACGTTGTCCCACGTTGTCCCACGGTGTCCCACGGTGTCCAACTATGTCCAACGGTGTCCCACGTTGTCCCACGTTGTCCCACGATGTCCCACGTTGTCCCACGTTGTCCCACGTTGTCCCACGTTGTCCCACGTTGTCCCACGTTGTCCCACGTGGTCCCACGTTGTCCCACGTTGTCCCACGGTGTCCAACGATGTCCAACGGTGTCCCACGTTGTCCAACGGTGTCCCACGTTGTCCCACGTTGTCCCACGTTGTCCCACGTTGTCCCACGATGTCCCACGTTGTCCCACGTTGTCCCACGTTGTCCCACGTTGTCCCACGTTGTCCCACGGTGTCCAACGATGTCCCACGTTGTCCCACGTTGTCCCACGTTGTCCCACGTTGTCCCACGATGTCCCACGTTGTCCCACGTTGTCCCACGTTGTCCCACGTTGTCCCACGTTGTCCCACGTTGTCCAACGATGTCCAACGGTGTCCCACGTTGTCCCACGTTGTTCCATGGTTTCCCACGTTGTCCCACGTTGTCCCACGTTGTCCCACGGTGTCCAACGATGTCCAACGGTGTCCAACGGTGTCCAACGGTGTCCAACGGTGTCCCACGTTGTCCCACGTTGTCCCACGTTGTCCCACGGTGTCCAACGATGTCCAACGGTGTCCCACGTTGTCCCACGTTGTCCCACGTTGTCCCACGTTGTCCCACGTTGTCCCACGATGTCCCACGTTGTCCCACGTTGTCCCACGTTGTCCCACGTTGTCCCACGTTGTCCCACGTTGTCCCACGTTGTCCCACGTTGTCCCACGTTGTCCCACGTTGTCCCACGTTGTCCCACGTTGTCCCACGTTGTCCCACGGTGTCCAACGGTGTCCAACGATGTCCCACGTTGTCCCACGTTTTCCCACGTTGTCCCACGTTGTCCCACGGTGTCCAACGATGTCCAACGATGTCCAACGGTGTCCCACGTTGTCCCACGTTGTTCCATGGTTTCCCACGTTGTCCCACGTTGTCCCACGTTGTCCCACGGTGTCCAACGATGTCCAACGGTGTCCAACGGTGTCCAACGGTGTCCAACGGTGTCCCACGTTGTCCCACGTTGTCCCACGTTGTCCCACGATGTCCCACGTTGTCCCACGTTGTCCCACGTTGTCCCACGTTGTCCCACGTTGTCCCACGTTGTCCCACGTTGTCCCACGGTGTCCCACGTGGTCCCACGTTGTCCCACGTTGTCCCACGGTGTCCCACGTTGTCCCACGTTGTCCCACGTTGTCCCACGTTGTCCCACGTTGTCCCACGTTGTCCCACGTTGTCCCACGTTGTCCCACGTTGTCCGACGTTGTCCCACGTTGTCCCACGTTGTCCCACGTTGTCCCACGGTGTCCAACGATGTCCAACGATGTCCAACGGTGTCCCACGTTGTCCCACGTTGTTCCATGGTTTCCCACGTTGTCCCACGTTGTCCCACGTTGTCCCACGTTGTCCCACGGTGTCCAACGATGTCCAACGGTGTCCAACGGTGTCCAACGGTGTCCAACGATGTCCAACGATGTCCAACGATGTCCAACGATGTCCAACGGTGTCCAACGGTGTCCCACGGTGTCCAACGGTGTCCCACGTTGTCCCACGTTGTCCCACGTTGTCCCACGTTGTCCCACGTTGTCCCACGTTGTCCCACGTTGTCCGACGTTGTCCCACGTTGTCCCACGTTGTCCCACGTTGTCCCACGGTGTCCAACGATGTCCAACGATGTCCAACGGTGTCCCACGTTGTCCCACGTTGTTCCATGGTTTCCCACGTTGTCCCACGTTGTCCCACGTTGTCCCACGGTGTCCAACGATGTCCAACGGTGTCCAACGGTGTCCAACGGTGTCCAACGGTGTCCCACGTTGTCCCACGTTGTCCCACGTTGTCCCACGTTGTCCCACGTTGTCCCACGATGTCCCACGTTGTCCCACGTTGTCCCACGTTGTCCCACGATGTCCCACGTTGTCCCACGTTGTCCCACGTTGTCCCACGTTGTCCCACGATGTCCCACGTTGTCCCACGTTGTCCCACGTTGTCCCACGATGTCCCACGTTGTCCCACGTTGTCCCACGTTGTCCCACGTTGTCCCACGATGTCCCACGTTGTCCCACGTTGTCCCACGTTGTCCCACGTTGTCCCACGGTGTCCAACGATGTCCAACTGTGTCCAACGGTGTCCCACGGTGTCCAACGGTGTCCCACGTTGTCCCACGTTGTCCCACGTTGTCCCACGTTGTCCCACGTTGTCCCACGATGTCCCACGTTGTCCCACGTTGTCCGACGTTGTCCCACGTTGTCCCACGTTGTCCCACGTTGTCCCACGGTGTCCAACGATGTCCAACGATGTCCAACGGTGTCCCACGTTGTCCCACGTTGTTCCATGGTTTCCCACGTTGTCCCACGTTGTCCCACGTTGTCCCACGGTGTCCAACGATGTCCAACGGTGTCCAACGGTGTCCAACGGTGTCCAACGGTGTCCCACGTTGTCCCACTTTGTCCCACGTTGTCCCACGTTGTCCCACGTTGTCCCACGATGTCCCACGTTGTCCCACGTTGTCCCACGTTGTCCCACGATGTCCCACGTTGTCCCACGTTGTCCCACGTTGTCCCACGTTGTCCCACGATGTCCCACGTTGTCCCACGTTGTCCCACGTTGTCCCACGTTGTCCCACGGTGTCCAACGATGTCCAACGGTGTCCAACGGTGTCCCACGGTGTCCAACGGTGTCCCACGTTGTCCCACGTTATCCCACGTTGTCCCACGTTGTCCCACGTTGTCCCACGTTGTCCCACGTTGTCCCACGATGTCCCACGTTGTCCCACGTTGTCCCACGTTGTCCCACGTTGTCCCACGGTGTCCAACGATGTCCAACGGTGTCCAACGGTGTCCAACGGTGTCCCACGTTGTCCCACGTTGTCCCACGATGTCCCACGTTGTCCCACGTTGTCCCACGATGTCCCACGTTGTCCCACGTTGTCCCACGTTGTCCCACGATGTCCCACGTTGTCCCACGTTGTCACACGTTGTCCCACGTTGTCCCACGATGTCCCACGTTGTCCCACGTTGTCCCACGTTGTCCCACGTTGTCCCACGTTGTCCCACGTTGTCCCACGGTGTCCAACGATGTCCAACGGTGTCCAACGGTGTCCAACGGTGTCCAACGATGTCCAACGATGTCCAACGATGTCCAACGATGTCCAACGGTGTCCAACGGTGTCCCACGGTGTCCAACGGTGTCCCACGTTGTCCCACGTTGTCCCACGTTGTCCCACGTTGTCCCACGTTGTCCCACGCTGTCCCACGTTGTCCCACGTTGTCCCACGTTGTCCCACGTTGTCCCACGTTGTCCCACGTTGTCCCACGTTGTCCCACGTTGTCCCACGTTGTCCCACGTTGTCCCACGGTGTCCAACGATGTCCAACGGTGTCCCACGGTGTCCAACGGTGTCCCACGTTGTCCCACGTTGTCCCACGTTGTCCCACGTTGTCCCACGTTGTCCCACGATGTCCCACGTTGTCCCACGTTGTCCGACGTTGTCCCACGTTGTCCCACGTTGTCCCACGTTGTCCCACGGTGTCCAACGATGTCCAACGATGTCCAACGGTGTCCCACGTTGTCCCACGTTGTTCCATGGTTTCCCACGTTGTCCCACGTTGTCCCACGTTGTCCCACGTTGTCCCACGTTGTCCCACGTTGTCCCACGTTGTCCCACGTTGTCCCACGTTGTCCCACGTTGTCCCACGTTGTCCCACGTTGTCCCACGTTGTCCCACGGTGTCCAACGATGTCCAACGGTGTCCAACGGTGTCCCACGGTGTCCAACGGTGTCCCACGTTGTCCCACGTTGTCCCACGTTGTCCCACGT
Organism: Bombus terrestris; assembly: GCF_910591885.1. Taxonomy (NCBI): domain Eukaryota; kingdom Metazoa; phylum Arthropoda; class Insecta; order Hymenoptera; family Apidae; genus Bombus; species Bombus terrestris. The sequence goes on along the minus strand of NW_025963651.1, from coordinate 71,416 downwards.
TGTCCCACGTTGTCCCACGTTGTCCAACGATGTCCAACGGTGTCCCACGTTGTCCCACGTTGTTCCATGGTTTCCCACGTTGTCCCACGTTGTCCCACGTTGTCCCACGGTGTCCAACGATGTCCAACGATGTCCAACGGTGTCCCACGATGTCCAACGATGTCCAACGATGTCCAACGGTGTCCAACGATGTCCAACGGTGTCCAACGATGTCCAACGATGTCCAACGGTGTCCCACGATGTCCAACGATGTCCAACGATGTCCAACGGTGTCCAACGGTGTCCAACGGTGTCCCACGGTGTCCAACGATGTCCAACGATGTCCAACGGTGTCCCACGTTGTTCCATGGTTTCCCACGTTGTCCCACGTTGTCCCACGTTGTCCCACGGTGTCCAACGATGTCCAACGATGTCCAACAGTGTCCCACGATGTCCAACGATGTCCAACGATGTCCAACGGTGTCCAACGATGTCCAACGGTGTCCAACGATGTCCCACGTTGTCCCACGTTGTCCCACGTTGTCCCACGTTGTCCCACGTTGTCCCACGATGTCCCACGTTGTCCCACGTTGTCCCACGTTGTCCCACGATGTCCCACGTTGTCCCACGTTGTCCCACGTTGTCCCACGTTGTCCCACGATGTCCCACGTTGTCCCACGTTGTCCCACGTTGTCCCACGTTGTCCCACGGTGTCCAACGATGTCCAACGGTGTCCAACGGTGTCCCACGGTGTCCAACGGTGTCCCACGTTGTCCCACGTTGTCCCACGTTGTCCCACGTTGTCCCACGTTGTCCCACGATGTCCCACGTTGTCCCACGTTGTCCGATGTTGTCCCACGTTGTCCCACGTTGTCCCACGTTGTCCCACGGTGTCCAACGATGTCCAACGATGTCCAACGGTGTCCCACGTTGTCCCACGTTGTTCCATGGTTTCCCACGTTGTCCCACGTTGTCCCACGTTGTCCCACGGTGTCCAACGATGTCCAACGGTGTCCAACGGTGTCCAACGGTGTCCAACGGTGTCCCACGTTGTCCCACTTTGTCCCACGTTGTCCCACGTTGTCCCACGTTGTCCCACGATGTCCCACGTTGTCCCACGTTGTCCCACGTTGTCCCACGATGTCCCACGTTGTCCCACGTTGTCCCACGTTGTCCCACGTTGTCCCACGATGTCCCACGTTGTCCCACGTTGTCCCACGTTGTCCCACGTTGTCCCACGGTGTCCAACGATGTCCAACGGTGTCCAACGGTGTCCCACGGTGTCCAACGGTGTCCCACGTTGTCCCACGTTGTCCCACGTTGTCCCACGTTGTCCCACGTTGTCCCACGTTGTCCCACGTTGTCCCACGTTGTCCCACGATGTCCCACGTTGTCCCACGTTGTCCCACGTTGTCCCACGTTGTCCCACGGTGTCCAACGATGTCCAACGGTGTCCAACGGTGTCCAACGGTGTCCCACGTTGTCCCACGTTGTCCCACGATGTCCCACGTTGTCCCACGTTGTCCCACGATGTCCCACGTTGTCCCACGTTGTCCCACGTTGTCCCACGATGTCCCACGTTGTCCCACGTTGTCCCACGTTGTCCCACGTTGTCCCACGATGTCCCACGTTGTCCCACGTTGTCCCACGTTGTCCCACGTTGTCCCACGTTGTCCCACGTTGTCCCACGGTGTCCAACGATGTCCAACGGTGTCCAACGGTGTCCAACGGTGTCCAACGATGTCCAACGATGTCCAACGATGTCCAACGATGTCCAACGGTGTCCAACGGTGTCCCACGGTGTCCAACGGTGTCCCACGTTGTCTCACGTTGTCCCACGTTGTCCCACGCTGTCCCACGTTGTCCCACGTTGTCCCACGTTGTCCCACGTTGTCCCACGTTGTCCCACGTTGTCCCACGTTGTCCCACGTTGTCCCACGTTGTCCCACGTTGTCCCACGGTGTCCAACGATGTCCAACGGTGTCCCACGGTGTCCAACGGTGTCCCACGTTGTCCCACGTTGTCCCACGTTGTCCCACGTTGTCCCACGTTGTCCCACGATGTCCCACGTTGTCCCACGTTGTCCGACGTTGTCCCACGTTGTCCCACGTTGTCCCACGTTGTCCCACGGTGTCCAACGATGTCCAACGATGTCCAACGGTGTCCCACGTTGTCCCACGTTGTTCCATGGTTTCCCACGTTGTCCCACGTTGTCCCACGTTGTCCCACGGTGTCCAACGATGTCCAACGGTGTCCAACGGTGTCCAACGGTGTCCAACGGTGTCCCACGTTGTCCCACGTTGTCCCACGTTGTCCCACGTTGTCCCACGTTGTCCCACGATGTCCCACGTTGTCCCACGTTGTCCCACGTTGTCCCACGATGTCCCACGTTGTCCCACGTTGTCCCACGTTGTCCCACGTTGTCCCACGATGTCCCACGTTGTCCCACGTTGTCCCACGTTGTCCCACGGTGTCCAACGATGTCCAACGGTGTCCAACGGTGTCCCACGGTGTCCAACGGTGTCCCACGTTGTCCCACGTTGTCCCACGTTGTCCCACGTTGTCCCACGTTGTCCCACGATGTCCCACGTTGTCCCACGTTGTCCCACGTTGTCCCACGTTGTCCCACGTTGTCCCACGTTGTCCCACGGTGTCCAACGATGTCCAACGGTGTCCAACGGTGTCCAACGGTGTCCAACGATGTCCAACGATGTCCAACGATGTCCAACGATGTCCAACGGTGTCCAACGGTGTCCCACGGTGTCCAACGGTGTCCCACGTTGTCCCACGTTGTCCCACGTTGTCCCACGTTGTCCCACGTTGTCCCACGTTGTCCCACGTTGTCCCACGTTGTCCCACGTTGTCCCACGTTGTCCCACGTTGTCCCACGTTGTCCCACGTTGTCCCACGTTGTCCCACGTTGTCCCACGGTGTCCAACGATGTCCAACGGTGTCCAACGGTGTCCCACGGTGTCCAACGGTGTCCCACGTTGTCCCACGTTGTCCCACGTTGTCCCACGTTGTCCCACGTTGTCCCACGTTGTCCAACGATGTCCAACGGTGTCCCACGTTGTCCCACGTTGTTCCACGGTTTCCCACGTTGTCCCACGTTGTCCCACGTTGTCCCACGGTGTCCAACGGTGTCCAACGATGTCCAACGGTGTCCCACGATGTCCAACGATGTCCAACGATGTCCAACGGTGTCCAACGATGTCCAACGGTGTCCAACGATGTCCAACGATGTCCAACGGTGTCCCACGATGTCCAACGATGTCCAACGATGTCCAACGGTGTCCAACGGTGTCCAACGGTGTCCCACGGTGTCCAACGATGTCCAACGATGTCCAACGGTGTCCAACGGTGTCCAACGGTGTCCCACGGTGTCCAACGGTGTCCCACGTTGTCCCACGTTGTCCCACGTTGTCCCACGTTGTCCCACGATGTCCCACGTTGTCCAACGGTGTCCAACGATGTCCAACGATGTCCAACGATGTCCAACGATGTCCAACGGTGTCCCACGTTGTCCCACGTTGTCCCACGTTGTCCCACGTTGTCCCACGTTGTCCCACGTTGTCCCACGGTGTCCAACGATGTCCAACGGTGTCCAACGGTGTCCCACGGTGTCCAACGGTGTCCCACGTTGTCCCACGTTGTCCCACGTTGTCCCACGTTGTCCCACGTTGTCCCACGTTGTCCCACGTTGTCCAACGATGTCCAACGGTGTCCCACGTTGTCCCACGTTGTTCCATGGTTTCCCACGTTGTCCCACGTTGTCCCACGTTGTCCCACGGTGTCCAACGATGTCCAACGGTGTCCAACGGTGTCCAACGGTGTCCAACGGTGTCCCACGTTGTCCCACGTTGTCCCACGTTGTCCCACGGTGTCCAACGATGTCCAACGGTGTCCCACGTTGTCCCACGTTGTCCCACGTTGTCCCACGTTGTCCCACGATGTCCCACGTTGTCCCACGTTGTCCCACGTTGTCCCACGTTGTCCCACGTTGTCCCACGTTGTCCCACGTTGTCCCACGTTGTCCCACGTTGTCCCACGTTGTCCCACGTTGTCCCACGTTGTCCCACGTTGTCCCACGTTGTCCCACGGTGTCCAACGATGTCCAACGGTGTCCCACGGTGTCCAACGGTGTCCCACGTTGTCCCACGTTGTCCCACGTTGTCCCACGTTGTCCCACGTTGTCCCACGATGTCCCACGTTGTCCCACGTTGTCCGACGTTGTCCCACGTTGTCCCACGTTGTCCCACGTTGTCCCACGGTGTCCAACGATGTCCAACGATGTCCAACGGTGTCCCACGTTGTCCCACGTTGTTCCATGGTTTCCCACGTTGTCCCACGTTGTCCCACGTTGTCCCACGGTGTCCAACGATGTCCAACGGTGTCCAACGGTGTCCAACGGTGTCCAACGGTGTCCCACGTTGTCCCACGTTGTCCCACGTTGTCCCACGTTGTCCCACGTTGTCCCACGATGTCCCACGTTGTCCCACGTTGTCCCACGTTGTCCCACGATGTCCCACGTTGTCCCACGTTGTCCCACGTTGTCCCACGTTGTCCCACGATGTCCCACGTTGTCCCACGTTGTCCCACGTTGTCCCACGGTGTCCAACGATGTCCAACGGTGTCCAACGGTGTCCCACGGTGTCCAACGGTGTCCCACGTTGTCCCACGTTGTCCCACGTTGTCCCACGTTGTCCCACGTTGTCCCACGTTGTCCCACGTTGTCCCACGTTGTCCCACGTTGTCCCACGGTGTCCAACGGTGTCCAACGATGTCCCACGTTGTCCCACGTTGTCCCACGTTGTCCCACGTTGTCCCACGATGTCCCACGTTGTCCCACGTTGTCCCACGTTGTCCCACGTTGTCCCACGTTGTCCCACGTTGTCCCACGTTGTCCCACGTTGTCCCACGTTGTCCCACGTTGTCCGACGTTGTCCCACGTTGTCCCACGTTGTCCCACGTTGTCCCACGGTGTCCAACGATGTCCAACGGTGTCCCACGTTGTCCCACGTTGTTCCATGGTTTCCCACGTTGTCCCACGTTGTCCCACGTTGTCCCACGGTGTCCAACGATGTCCAACGGTGTCCAACGGTGTCCAACGGTGTCCCACGTTGTCCCACGTTGTCCCACGTTGTCCCACGGTGTCCAACGATGTCCAACGGTGTCCAACGGTGTCCAACGGTGTCCAACGATGTCCAACGATGTCCAACGATGTCCAACGATGTCCAACGGTGTCCCACGTTGTCCCACGTTGTCCCACGTTGTCCCACGTTGTCCCACGTTGTCCCACGGTGTCCAACGATGTCCAACGGTGTCCCACGTTGTCCAACGGTGTCCCACGTTGTCCCACGTTGTCCCACGTTGTCCCACGTTGTCCCACGTTGTCCCACGTTGTCCCACGTTGTCCCACGTTGTCCCACGTTGTCCCACGTTGTCCCACGTTGTCCCACGTTGTCCCACGGTGTCCAACGATGTCCAACGGTGTCCAACGGTGTCCCACGGTGTCCAACGGTGTCCCACGTGTCCCACGTTGTCCCACGTTGTCCCACGTGGTCCCACGTTGTCCCACGTTGTCCAACGATGTCCAACGATGTCCAACGGTGTCCCACGTTGTCCCACGTTGTTCCATGGTTTCCCACGTTGTCCAACGGTGTCCCACGTTGTCCCACGTTGTCCCACGTTGTCCCACGGTGTCCCACGGTGTCCAACGATGTCCAACGGTGTCCCACGTTGTCCCACGTTGTCCCACGTTGTTCCACGTTGTCCCACGTTGTCCCACGTTGTCCCACGTTGTCCCACGTTGTCCCACGTTGTCCCACGATGTCCCACGTTGTCCCACGTTGTCCCACGTTGTCCCACGTTGTCCCACGTTGTCCCACGTTGTCCCACGTTGTCCCACGTTGTCCCACGTTGTCCCACGTTGTCCGACGTTGTCCCACGTTGTCCCACGTTGTCCCTCGTTGTCCCACGGTGTCCAACGATGTCCAACGATGTCCAACGGTGTCCCACGTTGTCCCACGTTGTTCCATGGTTTCCCACGTTGTCCCACGTTGTCCCACGTTGTCCCACGGTGTCCAACGATGTCCAACGGTGTCCAACGGTGTCCAACGGTGTCCAACGGTGTCCCACGTTGTCCCACGTTGTCCCACGATGTCCTACGTTGTCCCACGTTGTCCCACGATGTCCCACGTTGTCCCACGTTGTCCCACGTTGTCCCACGATGTCCCACGTTGTCCCACGTTGTCCCACGTTGTCCCACGTTGTCCCACGATGTCCCACGTTGTCCCACGTTGTCCCACGTTGTCCCACGTTGTCCCACGGTGTCCAACGATGTCCAACGGTGTCCAACGGTGTCCCACGGTGTCCAACGGTGTCCCACGATGTCCCACGTTGTCCCACGTTGTCCCACGTTGTCCCACGTTGTCCCACGGTGTCCAACGATGTCCAACGGTGTCCAACGGTGTCCCACGGTGTCCAACGGTGTCCCACGTTGTCCCACGTTGTCCCACGTTGTCCCACGTTGTCCCACGTTGTCCCACGGTGTCCAACGATGTCCAACGGTGTCCAACGGTGTCCAACGGTGTCCAACGATGTCCAACGATGTCCAACGATGTCCAACGATGTCCAACGGTGTCCAACGGTGTCCCACGGTGTCCAACGGTGTCCCACGTTGTCCCACGTTGTCCCACGTTGTCCCACGTTGTCCCACGTTGTCCCACGTTGTCCCACGTTGTCCCACGTTGTCCCACGTTGTCCCACGTTGTCCCACGTTGTCCCACGTTGTCCCACGTTGTCCCACGTTGTCCCACGTTGTCCCACGTTGTCCCACGGTGTCCAACGATGTCCAACGGTGTCCCACGGTGTCCAACGGTGTCCCACGTTGTCCCACGTTGTCCCACGTTGTCCCACGTTGTCCCACGATGTCCCACGTTGTCCCACGTTGTCCGACGTTGTCCCACGTTGTCCCACGTTGTCCCACGGTGTCCCACGTTGTTCCATGGTTTCCCACGTTGTCCCACGTTGTCCCACGTTGTCCCACGGTGTCCAACGATGTCCAACGATGTCCAACGGTGTCCCACGATGTCCAACGATGTCCAACGATGTCCAACGGTGTCCAACGATGTCCAACGGTGTCCAACGATGTCCAACGATGTCCAACGGTGTCCCACGATGTCCAACGATGTCCAACGATGTCCAACGGTGTCCAACGGTGTCCAACGGTGTCCCACGGTGTCCAACGATGTCCAACGATGTCCAACGGTGTCCCACGTTGTTCCATGGTTTCCCACGTTGTCCCACGTTGTCCCACGTTGTCCCACGGTGTCCAACGATGTCCAACGATGTCCAACAGTGTCCCACGATGTCCAACGATGTCCAACGATGTCCAACGGTGTCCAACGATGTCCAACGGTGTCCAACGATGTCCCACGTTGTCCCACGTTGTCCCACGTTGTCCCACGTTGTCCCACGTTGTCCCACGTTGTCCCACGTTGTCCCACGTTGTCCCACGTTGTCCCACGATGTCCCACGTTGTCCCACGTTGTCCCACGTTGTCCCACGTTGTCCCACGATGTCCCACGTTGTCCCACTTTGTCCCACGTTGTCCCACGTTGTCCCACGTTGTCCCACGGTGTCCAACGATGTCCAACGGTGTCCAACGGTGTCCAACGGTGTCCAACGGTGTCCCACGTTGTCCCACTTTGTCCCACGTTGTCCCACGTTGTCCCACGTTGTCCCACGATGTCCCACGTTGTCCCACGTTGTCCCACGTTGTCCCACGATGTCCCACGTTGTCCCACGTTGTCCCACGTTGTCCCACGTTGTCCCACGATGTCCCACGTTGTCCCACGTTGTCCCACGTTGTCCCACGTTGTCCCACGGTGTCCAACGATGTCCAACGGTGTCCAACGGTGTCCCACGGTGTCCAACGGTGTCCCACGTTGTCCCACGTTGTCCCACGTTGTCCCACGTTGTCCCACGTTGTCCCACGTTGTCCCACGTTGTCCCACGTTGTCCCACGATGTCCCACGTTGTCCCACGTTGTCCCACGTTGTCCCACGTTGTCCCACGGTGTCCAACGATGTCCAACGGTGTCCAACGGTGTCCAACGGTGTCCCACGTTGTCCCACGTTGTCCCACGATGTCCCACGTTGTCCCACGTTGTCCCACGATGTCCCACGTTGTCCCACGTTGTCCCACGTTGTCCCACGATGTCCCACGTTGTCCCACGTTGTCCCACGTTGTCCCACGTTGTCCCACGATGTCCCACGTTGTCCCACGTTGTCCCACGTTGTCCCACGTTGTCCCACGTTGTCCCACGTTGTCCCACGGTGTCCAACGATGTCCAACGGTGTCCAACGGTGTCCAACGGTGTCCAAGGATGTCCAACGATGTCCAACGATGTCCAACGATGTCCAACGGTGTCCAACGGTGTCCCACGATGTCCAACGGTGTCCCACGTTGTCTCACGTTGTCCCACGTTGTCCCACGTTGTCCCACGATGTCCCACGTTGTCCCACGTTGTCCGACGTTGTCCCACGTTGTCCCACGTTGTCCCACGTTGTCCCACGGTGTCCAACGATGTCCAACGATGTCCAACGGTGTCCCACGTTGTCCCACGTTGTTCCATGGTTTCCCACGTTGTCCCACGTTGTCCCACGTTGTCCCACGGTGTCCAACGATGTCCAACGGTGTCCAACGGTGTCCAACGATGTCCAACGGTGTCCAACGGTGTCCCACGATGTCCCACGTTGTCCCACGTTGTCCCACGTTGTCCCACGTTGTCCCACGTTGTCCCACGTTGTCCCACGGTGTCCAACGATGTCCAACGGTGTCCAACGGTGTCCAACGGTGTCCAACGATGTCCAACGATGTCCAACGATGTCCAACGATGTCCAACGGTGTCCAACGGTGTCCCACGGTGTCCAACGGTGTCCCACGTTGTCCCACGTTGTCCCACGTTGTCCCACGTTGTCCCACGTTGTCCCACGTTGTCCCACGTTGTCCCACGTTGTCCCACGTTGTCCCACGTTGTCCCACGTTGTCCCACGTTGTCCCACGTTGTCCCACGTTGTCCCACGGTGTCCAACGATGTCCAACGGTGTCCAACGGTGTCCCACGGTGTCCAACGGTGTCCCACGTTGTCCCACGTTGTCCCACGTTGTCCCACGTTGTCCCACGTTGTCCCACGTTGTCCAACGATGTCCAACGGTGTCCCACGTTGTCCCACGTTGTTCCATGGTTTCCCACGTTGTCCCACGTTGTCCCACGTTGTCCCACGGTGTCCAACGGTGTCCAACGATGTCCAACGGTGTCCCACGATGTCCAACGATGTCCAACGATGTCCAACGGTGTCCAACGATGTCCAACGGTGTCCAACGATGTCCAACGATGTCCAACGGTGTCCCACGATGTCCAACGATGTCCAACGATGTCCAACGGTGTCCAACGGTGTCCAACGGTGTCCCACGGTGTCCAACGATGTCCAACGATGTCCAACGGTGTCCAACGGTGTCCAACGGTGTCCCACGGTGTCCAACGGTGTCCCACGTTGTCCCACGTTGTCCCACGTTGTCCCACGTTGTCCCACGATGTCCCACGTTGTCCAACGGTGTCCAACGGTGTCCAACGATGTCCAACGATGTCCAACGGTGTCCCACGATGTCCAACGATGTCCAACGATGTCCAACGATGTCCAACGGTGTCCCACGTTGTCCCACGTTGTCCCACGTTGTCCCACGTTGTCCCACGTTGTCCCACGTTGTCCCACGGTGTCCAACGATGTCCAACGGTGTCCAACGGTGTCCCACGGTGTCCAACGGTGTCCCACGTTGTCCCACGTTGTCCCACGTTGTCCCACGTTGTCCCACGTTGTCCCACGTTGTCCCACGTTGTCCAACGATGTCCAACGGTGTCCCACGTTGTCCCACGTTGTTCCATGGTTTCCCACGTTGTCCCACGTTGTCCCACGTTGTCCCACGGTGTCCAACGATGTCCAACGGTGTCCAACGGTGTCCAACGGTGTCCAACGGTGTCCCACGTTGTCCCACGTTGTCCCACGTTGTCCCACGGTGTCCAACGATGTCCAACGGTGTCCCACGTTGTCCCACGTTGTCCCACGTTGTCCCACGTTGTCCCACGATGTCCCACGTTGTCCCACGTTGTCCCACGTTGTCCCACGTTGTCCCACGTTGTCCCACGTTGTCCCACGTTGTCCCACGTTGTCCCACGTTGTCCCACGTTGTCCCACGTTGTCCCACGGTGTCCAACGATGTCCAACGGTGTCCCACGTTGTCCCACGTTGTCCCACGTTGTCCCACGTAGTCCCACGTTGTCCCACGATGTCCCACGTTGTCCCACGTTGTCCCACGTTGTCCCACGTTGTCCCACGTTGTCCCACGTTGTCCCACGTTGTCCCACGTTGTCCCACGTTGTCCCACGTTGTCCCACGTTGTCCCACGATGTCCCACGTTGTCCCACGTTGTCCCACGTTGTCCCACGTTGTCCCACGTTGTCCCACGTTGTCCCACGGTGTCCAACGGTGTCCAACGATGTCCCACGTTGTCCCACGTTGTCCCACGTTGTCCCACCTTGTCCCACGATGTCCCACGTAGTCCCACGTTGTCCCACGTTGTCCCACGTTGTCCCACGTTGTCCCACGTTGTCCCACGTTGTCCCACGTTGTCCCACGTTGTCCCACGTTGTCCCACGTTGTCCCACGTTGTCACACGGTGTCCAACGATGTCCAACGGTGTCCAGCGATGTCCAACGGTGTCCCACGTTGTCCCACGTTTTCCCACGTTGTCCCACGTTGTCCCACGGTGTCCAACGATGTCCAACGATGTCCAACGGTGTCCCACGTTGTCCCACGTTGTTCCATGGTTTCCCACGTTGTCCCACGTTGTCCCACGATGTCCCACGTTGTCCCACGTTGTCCCACGTTGTCCCACGTTGTCCCACGATGTCCCACGTTGTCCCACGTTGTCCAACGGTGTCCAACGGTGTCCCACGTTGTCCCACGTTGTCCCACGTTGTCCCACGTTGTCCCACGTTGTCCAACGATGTCCAACGGTGTCCCACGTTGTCCCACGTTGTCCCACGTTGTCCCACGTTGTCCCACGTTGTCCCACGTTGTCCCACGTTGTCCCACGTTGTCCCACGTTGTCCCACGTTGTCCCACGTTGTCCCACGTTGTCCCACGGTGTCCAACGGTGTCCAACGATGTCCCACGTTGTCCCAGGTTGTCCCACGTTGTCCCACGTTGTCCCACGATGTCCCACGTTGTCCCACGTTGTCCCACGTTGTCCCACGTTGTCCCACGTTGTCCCACGTTGTCCCACATTGTCCCACGTTGTCCCACGTTGTCCCACGTTGTCCGACGTTGTCCCACGTTGTCCCACGTTGTCCCACGTTGTCCCACGGTGTCCAACGATGTCCAACGATGTCCAACGGTGTCCCACGTTGTCCCACGTTGTTCCATGGTTTCCCACGTTGTCCCACGTTGTCCCACGTTGTCCCACGGTGTCCAACGATGTCCAACGGTGTCCAACGGTGTCCAACGGTGTCCAACGGTGTCCCACGTTGTCCCACGTTGTCCCACGTTGTCCCACGTTGTCCCACGTTGTCCCACGATGTCCCACGTTGTCCCACGTTGTCCCACGTTGTCCCACGATGTCCCACGTTGTCCCACGTTGTCCCACGTTGTCCCACGTTGTCCCACGATGTCCCACGTTGTCCCACGTTGTCCCACGTTGTCCCACGATGTCCCACGTTGTCCCACGTTGTCCCACGTTGTCCCACGTTGTCCCACGATGTCCCACGTTGTCCCACGTTGTCCCACGTTGTCCCACGTTGTCCCACGGTGTCCAACGATGTCCAACGGTGTCCAACGGTGTCCCACGGTGTCCAACGGTGTCCCACGTTGTCCCACGTTGTCCCACGTTGTCCCACGTTGTCCCACGTTGTCCCACGATGTCCCACGTTGTCCCACGTTGTCCGACGTTGTCCCACGTTGTCCCACGTTGTCCCACGTTGTCCCACGGTGTCCAACGATGTCCAACGATGTCCAACGGTGTCCCACGTTGTCCCACGTTGTTCCATGGTTTCCCACGTTGTCCCACGTTGTCCCACGTTGTCCCACGGTGTCCAACGATGTCCAACGGTGTCCAACGGTGTCCAACGGTGTCCAACGGTGTCCCACGTTGTCCCACTTTGTCCCACGTTGTCCCACGTTGTCCCACGTTGTCCCACGATGTCCCACGTTGTCCCACGTTGTCCCACGTTGTCCCACGATGTCCCACGTTGTCCCACGTTGTCCCACGTTGTCCCACGTTGTCCCACGATGTCCCACGTTGTCCCACGTTGTCCCACGTTGTCCCACGTTGTCCCACGGTGTCCAACGATGTCCAACGGTGTCCAACGGTGTCCCACGGTGTCCAACGGTGTCCCACGTTGTCCCACGTTGTCCCACGTTGTCCCACGTTGTCCCACGTTGTCCCACGATGTCCCACGTTGTCCCACGTTGTCCCACGTTGTCCCACGTTGTCCCACGTTGTCCCACGTTGTCCCACGGTGTCCAACGATGTCCAACGGTGTCCAACGGTGTCCAACGGTGTCCAACGATGTCCAACGATGTCCAACGATGTCCAACGATGTCCAACGGTGTCCCACGTTGTCCCACGTTGTCCCACGTTGTCCCACGTTGTCCCACGTTGTCCCACGGTTTCCAACGATGTCCAACGGTGTCCCACGTTGTCCAACGGTGTCCCACGTTGTCCCACGTTGTCCCACGTTGTCCCACGTTGTCCCACGTTGTCCCACGTTGTCCCACGTTGTCCCACGTTGTCCCACGGTGTCCAACGATGTCCAACGGTGTGCAACGGTGTCCCACGGTGTCCAACGGTGTCCCACGTTGTCCCACGTTGTCCCACGTTGTCCCACGTGGTCCCACGTTGTCCCACGTTGTCCAACGATGTCCAACGGTGTCCCACGTTGTCCCACGTTGTTCCATGGTTTCCCACGTTGTCCAACGGTGTCCCACGTTGTCCCACGTTGTCCCACGGTGTCCCACGGTGTCCAACGATGTCCAACGGTGTCCCACGTTGTCCCACGTTGTCCCACGTTGTTCCACGTTGTCCCACGTTGTCCCACGTTGTCCCACGTTGTCCCACGTTGTCCCACGTTGTCCCACGATGTCCCACGTTGTCCCACGTTGTCCCACGTTGTCCCACGTTGTCCCACGTTGTCCCACGTTGTCCCACGTTGTCCCACGTTGTCCCACGTTGTCCGACGTTGTCCCACGTTGTCCCACGTTGTCCCACGTTGTCCCACGGTGTCCAACGATGTCCAACGATGTCCAACGGTGTCCCACGTTGTCCCACGTTGTTCCATGGTTTCCCACGTTGTCCCACGTTGTCCCACGTTGTCCCACGGTGTCCAACGATGTCCAACGGTGTCCAACGGTGTCCAACGGTGTCCAACGGTGTCCCACGTTGTCCCACGTTGTCCCACGATGTCCTACGTTGTCCCACGTTGTCCCACGATGTCCCACGTTGTCCCACGTTGTCCCACGTTGTCCCACGATGTCCCACGTTGTCCCACGTTGTCCCACGTTGTCCCACGTTGTCCCACGATGTCCCACGTTGTCCCACGTTGTCCCACGTTGTCCCACGGTGTCCAACGATGTCCAACGGTGTCCAACGGTGTCCCACGGTGTCCAACGGTGTCCCACGATGTCCCACGTTGTCCCACGTTGTCCCACGTTGTCCCACGTTGTCCCACGGTGTCCAACGATGTCCAACGGTGTCCAACGGTGTCCCACGGTGTCCAACGGTGTCCCACGTTGTCCCACGTTGTCCCACGTTGTCCCACGTTGTCCCACGTTGTCCCACGGTGTCCAACGATGTCCAACGGTGTCCAACGGTGTCCAACGGTGTCCAACGATGTCCAACGATGTCCAACGATGTCCAACGATGTCCAACGGTGTCCAACGGTGTCCCACGGTGTCCAACGGTGTCCCACGTTGTCCCACGTTGTCCCACGTTGTCCCACGTTGTCCCACGTTGTCCCACGTTGTCCCACGTTGTCCCACGTTGTCCCACGTTGTCCCACGTTGTCCCACGTTGTCCCACGTTGTCCCACGTTGTCCCACGTTGTCCCACGTTGTCCCACGGTGTCCAACGATGTCCAACGGTGTCCCACGGTGTCCAACGGTGTCCCACGTTGTCCCACGTTGTCCCACGTTGTCCCACGTTGTCCCACGTTGTCCCACGATGTCCCACGTTGTCCCACGTTGTCCGACGTTGTCCCACGTTGTCCCACGTTGTCCCACGTTGTCCCACGGTGTCCAACGATGTCCAACGATGTCCAACGGTGTCCCACGTTGTCCCACGTTGTTCCATGGTTTCCCACGTTGTCCCACGTTGTCCCACGTTGTCCCACGGTGTCCAACGATGTCCAACGGTGTCCAACGGTGTCCAACGGTGTCCAACGGTGTCCCACGTTGTCCCACGTTGTCCCACGTTGTCCCACGTTGTCCCACGTTGTCCCACGATGTCCCACGTTGTCCCACGTTGTCCCACGTTGTCCCACGATGTCCCACGTTGTCCCACGTTGTCCCACGTTGTCCCACGTTGTCCCACGTTGTCCCACGTTGTCCCACGTTGTCCCACGATGTCCCACGTTGTCCCACGTTGTCCCACGTTGTCCCACGTTGTCCCACGATGTCCCACGTTGTCCCACGTTGTCCCACGTTGTCCCACGTTGTCCCACGGTGTCCAACGATGTCCAACGGTGTCCAACGGTGTCCCACGGTGTCCAACGGTGTCCCACGTTGTCCCACGTTGTCCCACGTTGTCCCACGTTGTCCCACGTTGTCCCACGATGTCCCACGTTGTCCCACGTTGTCCGACGTTGTCCCACGTTGTCCCACGTTGTCCCACGTTGTCCCACGGTGTCCAACGATGTCCAACGATGTCCAACGGTGTCCCACGTTGTCCCACGTTGTTCCATGGTTTCCCACGTTGTCCCACGTTGTCCCACGTTGTCCCACGGTGTCCAACGATGTCCAACGGTGTCCAACGGTGTCCAACGGTGTCCAACGGTGTCCCACGTTGTCCCACTTTGTCCCACGTTGTCCCACGTTGTCCCACGTTGTCCCACGATGTCCCACGTTGTCCCACGTTGTCCCACGTTGTCCCACGATGTCCCACGTTGTCCCACGTTGTCCCACGTTGTCCCACGTTGTCCCACGTTGTCCGACGTTGTCCCACGTTGTCCCACGTT
Source organism: Bombus terrestris (assembly GCF_910591885.1). NCBI lineage: Eukaryota > Metazoa > Arthropoda > Insecta > Hymenoptera > Apidae > Bombus > Bombus terrestris. Next base: position 56,146 of record NW_025963651.1, on the reverse strand, counting down.
GTCCCACGTTGTCCCACGGTGTCCAACGATGTCCAACGATGTCCAACGGTGTCCCACGTTGTCCCACGTTGTTCCATGGTTTCCCACGTTGTCCCACGTTGTCCCACGTTGTCCCACGGTGTCCAACGATGTCCAACGGTGTCCAACGGTGTCCAACGGTGTCCAACGGTGTCCCACGTTGTCCCACTTTGTCCCACGTTGTCCCACGTTGTCCCACGTTGTCCCACGATGTCCCACGTTGTCCCACGTTGTCCCACGTTGTCCCACGATGTCCCACGTTGTCCCACGTTGTCCCACGTTGTCCCACGTTGTCCCACGATGTCCCACGTTGTCCCACGTTGTCCCACGTTGTCCCACGTTGTCCCACGGTGTCCAACGATGTCCAACGGTGTCCAACGGTGTCCCACGGTGTCCAACGGTGTCCCACGTTGTCCCACGTTGTCCCACGTTGTCCCACGTTGTCCCACGTTGTCCCACGATGTCCCACGTTGTCCCACGTTGTCCCACGTTGTCCCACGTTGTCCCACGTTGTCCCACGTTGTCCCACGGTGTCCAACGATGTCCAACGGTGTCCAACGGTGTCCAACGGTGTCCAACGATGTCCAACGATGTCCAACGATGTCCAACGATGTCCAACGGTGTCCCACGTTGTCCCACGTTGTCCCACGTTGTCCCACGTTGTCCCACGTTGTCCCACGGTGTCCAACGATGTCCAACGGTGTCCCACGTTGTCCAACGGTGTCCCACGTTGTCCCACGTTGTCCCACGTTGTCCCACGTTGTCCCACGTTGTCCCACGTTGTCCCACGTTGTCCCACGTTGTTCCACGTTGTCCCACGTTGTCCCACGATGTCCCACGTTGTCCCACGTTGTCCCACGTTGTCCCACGTTGTCCCACGTTGTCCCACGTTGTCCCACGTTGTCCCACGTTGTCCCACGTGGTCCCACGTTGTCCCACGTTGTCCCACGGTGTCCAACGATGTCCAACGGTGTCCTACGTTGTCCAACGGTGTCCCACGTTGTCCCACGTTGTCCCACGTTGTCCCACGTTGTCCCACGTTGTCCCACGTTGTCCCACGTTGTCCAACGATGTCCAACGGTGTCCCACGTTGTCCCACGTTGTTCCATGGTTTCCCACGTTGTCCCACGTTGTCCCACGTTGTCCCACGGTGTCCAACGATGTCCAACGGTGTCCCACGTTGTCCCACGTTGTCCCACGTTGTCCCACGTTGTCCCACGTTGTCCCACGTTGTCCCACGTTGTCCCACGTTGTCCCACGTTGTCCCACGTTGTCCCACGTTGTCCCACGGTGTCCAACGGTGTCCAACGATGTCCCACGTTGTCCCACGTTGTCCCACGTTGTCCCACGATGTCCCATGTTGTCCCACGTTGTCCCACGTTGTCCCACGTTGTCCCACGTTGTCCCACGTTGTCCCACGTTGCCCCACGTTGTCCCACGTTGTCCCACGTTGTCCCACGTTGTCCCACGTTGTCCCACGGTGTCCAACGGTGTCCAACGGTGTCCAACGGTGTCCCACGGTGTCCCACGTTGTCCCACGTTGTCCCACGTTGTCCCACGTTGTCCCACGGTGTCCAACGATGTCCAACGGTGTCCCACGTTGTCCCACGTTGTCCCACGTTGTCCCACGATGTCCCACGTTGTCCCACGTTGTCCCACGTTGTCCCACGTTGTGCCACGTTGTCCCACGGTGTCCAACGATGTCCAACGGTGTCCAACAGTGTCCAACGGTGTCCAACGGTGTCCCAAGTTGTCCCACGTTGTCCCACGTTGTCCCACGGTGTCCAACGATGTCCAACGGTGTCCCACGTTGTCCCACGGTGTCCCACGATGTCCAACGGTGTCCCACGTTGTCCAACGGTGTCCCACGTTGTCCCACGTTGTCCCACGTTGTCCCACGTTGTCCCACGTTGTCCCACGTTGTCCCACGTTGTCCCACGTTGTCCCACGTTGTCCCACGTTGTCCCACGGTGTCCAACGATGTCCAACGGTGTCCCACGGTGTCCCACGGTGTCCAACGGTGTCCCACGTTGTCCCACGTTGTCCCACGTTGTCCCACGTTGTCCCACGTTGTCCCACGTTGTACCACGTTGTCCAACGATGTCCAACGGTGTCCCACGTTGTCCCACGTTGTTCCATGGTTTCCCACGTTGTCCCACGTTGTCCCACGTTGTCCCACGTTGTCCCACGTTGTCCCACGGTGTCCCACGGTGTCCAACTATGTCCAACGGTGTCCCACGTTGTCCCACGTTGTCCCACGATGTCCCACGTTGTCCCACGTTGTCCCACGTTGTCCCACGTTGTCCCACGTTGTCCCACGTTGTCCCACGTGGTCCCACGTTGTCCCACGTTGTCCCACGGTGTCCAACGATGTCCAACGGTGTCCCACGTTGTCCAACGGTGTCCCACGTTGTCCCACGTTGTCCCACGTTGTCCCACGTTGTCCAACGGTGTCCCACGTTGTCCAACGGTGTCCCACGTTGTCCCACGGTGTCCAACGATGTCCAACGGTGTCCAACGGTGTCCCACGGTGTCCAACGGTGTCCCACGATGTCCCACGTTGTCCCACGTTGTCCCTCGTTGTCCCACGTTGTCCCACGGTGTCCAACGATGTCCAACGGTGTCCAACGGTGTCCCACGGTGTCCAACGGTGTCCCACGTTGTCCCACGTTGTCCCACGTTGTCCCACGATGTCCCACGTTGTCCCACGTTGTCCCACGTTGTCCCACGGTGTCCAACGATGTCCAACGGTGTCCAACGGTGTCCCACGGTGTCCAACGGTGTCCCACGTTGTCCCACGTTGTCCCACGTTGTCCCACGTTGTCCCACGTTGTCCCACGATGTCCCACGTTGTCCCACGTTGTCCCACGTTGTCCCACGTTGTCCCACGTTGTCCCACGTTGTCCCACGGTGTCCAACGATGTCCAACGGTGTCCAACGGTGTCCAACGGTGTCCAACGATGTCCAACGATGTCCAACGATGTCCAACGATGTCCAACGGTGTCCCACGTTGTCCCACGTTGTCCCACGTTGTCCCACGTTGTCCCACGTTGTCCCACGGTGTCCAACGATGTCCAACGGTGTCCCACGTTGTCCAACGGTGTCCCACGTTGTCCCACGTTGTCCCACGTTGTCCCACGTTGTCCCACGTTGTCCCACGTTGTCCCACGTTGTCCCACGTTGTCCCACGTTGTCCCACGTTGTCCCACGTTGTCCCACGTTGTCCCACGGTGTCCAACGATGTCCAACGGTGTCCAACGGTGTCCCACGGTGTCCAACGGTGTCCCACGTTGTCCCACGTTGTCCCACGTTGTCCCACGTGGTCCCACGTTGTCCCACGTTGTCCAACGATGTCCAACGGTGTCCCACGTTGTCCCACGTTGTTCCATGGTTTCCCACGTTGTCCCACGTTGTCCCACGTTGTCCCACGTTGTCCCACGTTGTCCCACGGTGTCCCACGGTGTCCAACGATGTCCAACGGTGTCCCACGTTGTCCCACGTTGTCCCACGTTGTTCCACGTTGTCCCACGTTGTCCCACGATGTCCCACGTTGTCCCACGTTGTCCCACGTTGTCCCACGTTGTCCCAAGTTGTCCCACGTTGTCCCACGTTGTCCCACGTTGTCCCACGTGGTCCCACGTTGTCCCACGTTGTCCCACGGTGTCCAACGATGTCCAACGGTGTCCCACGTTGTCCAACGGTGTCCCACGTTGTCCCACGTTGTCCCACGTTGTCCCACGTTGTCCCACGTTGTCCCACGTTGTCCCACGTTGTCCAACGATGTCCAACGGTGTCCCACGTTGTCCCACGTTGTTCCATGGTTTCCCACGTTGTCCCACGTTGTCCCACGTTGTCCCACGGTGTCCAACGATGTCCAACGGTGTCCCACGTTGTCCCACGTTGTCCCACGTTGTCCCACGTTGTCCCACGTTGTCCCACGTTGTCCCACGTTGTCCCACGTTGTCCCACGTTGTCCCACGTTGTCCCACGTTGTCCCACGTTGTCCCACGGTGTCCAACGGTGTCCAACGATGTCCCACGTTGTCCCACGTTGTCCCACGTTGTCCCACGACGTCCCACGTTGTCCCACGTTGTCCCACGTTGTCCCACGTTGTCCCACGTTGTCCCACGTTGTCCCACGTTGCCCCACGTTGTCCCACGTTGTCCCACGTTGTCCCACGTTGTCCCACGTTGTCCCACGGTGTCCAACGGTGTCCAACGGTGTCCAACGGTGTCCCACGTTGTCCCACGTTGTCCCACGTTGTGCCACGTTGTCCCACGGTGTCCAACGATGTCCAACGGTGTCCAACAGTGTCCAACGGTGTCCAACGGTGTCCCAAGTTGTCCCACGTTGTCCCACGTTGTCCCACGGTGTCCAACGATGTCCAACGGTGTCCCACGTTGTCCCACGGTGTCCAACGATGTCCAACGGTGTCCCACGTTGTCCAACGGTGTCCCACGTTGTCCCACGTTGTCCCACGTTGTCCCACGTTGTCCCACGTTGTCCCACGTTGTCCCACGTTGTCCCACGTTGTCCCACGTTGTCCCACGTTGTCCCACGGTGTCCAACGATGTCCAACGGTGTCCAACGGTGTCCCACGGTGTCCAACGGTGTCCCACGTTGTCCCACGTTGTCCCACGTTGTCCCACGTTGTCCCACGTTGTCCCACGTTGTCCCACGTTGTCCAACGATGTCCAACGGTGTCCCACGTTGTCCCACGTTGTTCCATGGTTTCCCACGTTGTCCCACGTTGTCCCACGTTGTCCCACGTTGTCCCACGTTGTCCCACGGTGTCCCACGGTGTCCAACTATGTCCAACGGTGTCCCACGTTGTCCCACGTTGTCCCACGATGTCCCACGTTGTCCCACGTTGTCCCACGTTGTCCCACGTTGTCCCACGTTGTCCCACGTTGTCCCACGTGGTCCCACGTTGTCCCACGTTGTCCCACGGTGTCCAACGATGTCCAACGGTGTCCCACGTTGTCCAACGGTGTCCCACGTTGTCCCACGTTGTCCCACGTTGTCCCACGTTGTCCAACGGTGTCCCACGTTGTCCAACGGTGTCCCACGTTGTCCCACGGTGTCCAACGATGTCCAACGGTGTCCAACGGTGTCCCACGGTGTCCAACGGTGTCCCACGATGTCCCACGTTGTCCCACGTTGTCCCACGTTGTCCCACGTTGTCCCACGTTGTCCCACGGTGTCCAACGATGTCCAACGGTGTCCAACGGTGTCCCACGGTGTCCAACGGTGTCCCACGTTGTCCCACGTTGTCCCACGTTGTCCCACGTTGTCCCACGTTGTCCCACGGTGTCCAACGATGTCCAACGGTGTCCAACGGTGTCCAACGGTGTCCAACGATGTCCAACGATGTCCAACGATGTCCAACGATGTCCAACGATGTCCAACGGTGTCCAACGGTGTCCCACGGTGTCCAACGGTGTCCCACGTTGTCCCACGTTGTCCCACGTTGTCCCACGTTGTCCCACGTTGTCCCACGTTGTCCCACGTTGTCCCACGTTGTCCCACGTTGTCCCACGTTGTCCCACGTTGTCCCACGGTGTCCAACGATGTCCAACGGTGTCCCACGGTGTCCAACGGTGTCCCACGTTGTCCCACGTTGTCCCACGTTGTCCCACGTTGTCCCACGTTGTCCCACGATGTCCCACGTTGTCCCACGTTGTCCGACGTTGTCCCACGTTGTCCCACGTTGTCCCACGTTGTCCCACGGTGTCCAACGATGTCCAACGATGTCCAACGGTGTCCCACGTTGTCCCACGTTGTTCCATGGTTTCCCACGTTGTCCCACGTTGTCCCACGTTGTCCCACGGTGTCCAACGATGTCCAACGGTGTCCAACGGTGTCCAACGGTGTCCAACGGTGTCCCACGTTGTCCCACGTTGTCCCACGTTGTCCCACGTTGTCCCACGTTGTCCCACGATGTCCCACGTTGTCCCACGTTGTCCCACGTTGTCCCACGATGTCCCACGTTGTCCCACGTTGTCCCACGTTGTCCCACGTTGTCCCACGTTGTCCCACGGTGTCCCACGATGTCCCACGTTGTCCCACGATGTCCCACGTTGTCCCACGTTGTCCCACGTTGTCCCACGTTGTCCCACGATGTCCCACGTAGTCCCACGTTGTCCCACGTTGTCCCACGTTGTCCCACGGTGTCCAACGATGTCCAACGGTGTCCAACGGTGTCCCACGGTGTCCAACGGTGTCCCACGTTGTCCCACGTTGTCCCACGTTGTCCCACGTTGTCCCACGTTGTCCCACGATGTCCCACGTTGTCCCACGTTGTCCGACGTTGTCCCACGTTGTCCCACGTTGTCCCACGTTGTCCCACGGTGTCCAACGATGTCCAACGATGTCCAACGGTGTCCCACGTTGTCCCACGTTGTTCCATGGTTTCCCACGTTGTCCCACGTTGTCCCACGTTGTCCCACGGTGTCCAACGATGTCCAACGGTGTCCAACGGTGTCCAACGGTGTCCAACGGTGTCCCACGTTGTCCCACTTTGTCCCACGTTGTCCCACGTTGTCCCACGTTGTCCCACGATGTCCCACGTTGTCCCACGTTGTCCCACGTTGTTCCACGATGTCCCACGTTGTCCCACGTTGTCCCACGTTGTCCCACGTTGTCCCACGTTGTCCCACGTTGTCCCACGGTGTCCAACGATGTCCAACGGTGTCCAACGGTGTCCAACGGTGTCCAACGATGTCCAACGATGTCCAACGATGTCCAACGATGTCCAACGGTGTCCCACGTTGTCCCACGTTGTCCCACGTTGTCCCACGTTGTCCCACGTTGTCCCACGGTGTCCAACGATGTCCAACGGTGTCCCACGTTGTCCAACGGTGTCCCACGTTGTCCCACGTTGTCCCACGTTGTCCCACGTTGTCCCACGTTGTCCCACGTTGTCCCACGTTGTCCCACGTTGTCCCACGTTGTCCCACGTTGTCCCACGGTGTCCAACGATGTCCAACGGTGTCCCACGTTGTCCAACGGTGTCCCACGTTGTCCCACGTTGTCCCACGTTGTCCCACGTTGTCCCACGTTGTCCCACGTTGTCCCACGTTGTCCCACGTTGTCCCACGTTGTCCCACGTTGTCCCACGTTGTCCCACGTTGTCCCACGGTGTCCAACGATGTCCAACGGTGTCCAACGGTGTCCCACGGTGTCCAACGGTGTCCCACGTTGTCCCACGTTGTCCCACGTTGTCCCACGTGGTCCCACGTTGTCCCACGTTGTCCAACGATGTCCAACGGTGTCCCACGTTGTCCCACGTTGTTCCATGGTTTCCCACGTTGTCCCACGTTGTCCCACGTTGTCCCACGTTGTCCCACGTTGTCCCACGGTGTCCCACGGTGTCCAACGATGTCCAACGGTGTCCCACGTTGTCCCACGTTGTCCCACGTTGTTCCACGTTGTCCCACGTTGTCCCACGATGTCCCACGTTGTCCCACGTTGTCCCACGTTGTCCCACGTTGTCCCAAGTTGTCCCACGTTGTCCCACGTTGTCCCACGTTGTCCCACGTGGTCCCACGTTGTCCCACGTTGTCCCACGGTGTCCAACGATGTCCAACGGTGTCCCACGTTGTCCAACGGTGTCCCACGTTGTCCCACGTTGTCCCACGTTGTCCCACGTTGTCCCACGTTGTCCCACGTTGTCCCACGTTGTCCAACGATGTCCAACGGTGTCCCACGTTGTCCCACGTTGTTCCATGGTTTCCCACGTTGTCCCACGTTGTCCCACGTTGTCCCACGGTGTCCAACGATGTCCAACGGTGTCCCACGTTGTCCCACGTTGTCCCACGTTGTCCCACGTTGTCCCACGTTGTCCCACGTTGTCCCACGTTGTCCCACGTTGTCCCACGTTGTCCCACGTTGTCCCACGTTGTCCCACGGTGTCCAACGGTGTCCAACGATGTCCCACGTTGTCCCACGTTGTCCCACGTTGTCCCACGATGTCCCACGTTGTCCCACGTTGTCCCACGTTGTCCCACGTTGTCCCACGTTGTCCCACGTTGTCCCACGTTGTCCCACGTTGTCCCACGTTGTCCCACGTTGTCCCACGTTGTCCCACGTTGTCCCACGGTGTCCAACGATGTCCAACGGTGTCCAACGGTGTCCAACGGTGTCCCACGTTGTCCCACGTTGTCCCACGTTGTCCCACGTTGTCCCACGGTGTCCAACGATGTCCAACGGTGTCCCACGTTGTCCCACGTTGTCCCACGTTGTCCCACGATGTCCCACGTTGTCCCACGTTGTCCCACGTTGTCCCACGTTGTCCCACGTTGTCCCACGGTGTCCAACGATGTCCAACGGTGTCCAACGGTGTCCAACGGTGTCCAACGGTGTCCCAAGTTGTCCCACGTTGTCCCACGTTGTCCCACGGTGTCCAACGATGTCCAACGGTGTCCCACGTTGTCCCACGGTGTCCAACGATGTCCAACGGTGTCCCACGTTGTCCAACGGTGTCCCACGTTGTCCCACGTTGTCCCACGTTGTCCCACGTTGTCCCACGTTGTCCCACGTTGTCCCACGTTGTCCCACGTTGTCCCACGTTGTCCCACGTTGTCCCACGGTGTCCAACGATGTCCAACGGTGTCCAACGGTGTCCCACGGTGTCCAACGGTGTCCCACGTTGTCCCACGTTGTCCCACGTTGTCCCACGTTGTCCCACGTTGTCCCACGTTGTCCCACGTTGTCCAACGATGTCCAACGGTGTCCCACGTTGTCCCACGTTGTTCCATGGTTTCCCACGTTGTCCCACGTTGTCCCACGTTGTCCCACGTTGTCCCACGTTGTCCCACGGTGTCCCACGGTGTCCAACTATGTCCAACGGTGTCCCACGTTGTCCCACGTTGTCCCACGATGTCCCACGTTGTCCCACGTTGTCCCACGTTGTCCCACGTTGTCCCACGTTGTCCCACGTTGTCCCACGTGGTCCCACGTTGTCCCACGTTGTCCCACGGTGTCCAACGATGTCCAACGGTGTCCCACGTTGTCCAACGGTGTCCCACGTTGTCCCACGTTGTCCCACGTTGTCCCACGTTGTCCCACGTTGTCCCACGTTGTCCCACGTTGTCCCACGTTGTCCCACGGTGTCCAACGATGTCCCACGTTGTCCCACGTTGTCCCATGTTGTCCCACGTTGTCCCACGATGTCCCACGTTGTCCCACGTTGTCCCACGTTGTCCCACGTTGTCCCACGTTGTCCCACGTTGTCCAACGATGTCCAACGGTGTCCCACGTTGTCCCACGTTGTTCCATGGTTTCCCACGTTGTCCCACGTTGTCCCACGTTGTCCCACGGTGTCCAACGATGTCCAACGGTGTCCAACGGTGTCCCACGGTGTCCAACGGTGTCCCACGTTGTCCCACGTTGTCCCACGTTGTCCCACGTTGTCCCACGTTGTCCCACGATGTCCCACGTTGTCCCACGTTGTCCGACGTTGTCCCACGTTGTCCCACGTTGTCCCACGTTGTCCCACGTTGTCCCACGTTGTCCCACGGTGTCCAACGATGTCCAACGGTGTCCAACGGTGTCCAACGGTGACCAACGATGTCCAACGATGTCCAACGATGTCCAACGATGTCCAACGGTGTCCAACGGTGTCCCACGGTGTCCAACGGTGTCCCACGTTGTCCCACGTTGTCCCACGTTGTCCCACGTTGTCCCACGTTGTCCCACGTTGTCCCACGTTGTCCCACGTTGTCCCACGTTGTCCCACGTTGTCCCACGTTGTCCCACGTTGTCCCACGTTGTCCCACGTTGTCCCACGTTGTCCCACGTTGTCCCACGGTGTCCAACGATGTCCAACGGTGTCCCACGGTGTCCAGCGGTGTCCCACGTTGTCCCACGTTGTCCCACGTTGTCCCACGTTGTCCCACGTTGTCCCACGATGTCCCACGTTGTCCCACGTTGTCCGACGTTGTCCCACGTTGTCCCACGTTGTCCCACGTTGTCCCACGGTGTCCAACGGTGTCCAACGGTGTCCAACGGTGTCCAACGGTGTCCCACGTTGTCCCACGTTGTCCCACGTTGTCCCACGTTGTCCCACGGTGTCCCACGTTGTCCCACGTTGTCCCACGGTGTCCCACGGTGTCCAACGGTGTCCCACGTTGTCCCACGTTGTCCCACGATGTCCCACGTTGTCCCACGTTGTCCCACGTTGTCCCACGTTGTCCCACGTTGTCCCACGTTGTCCCACGTGGTCCCACGTTGTCCCACGTTGTCCCACGGTGTCCAACGATGTCCAACGGTGTCCCACGTTGTCCCACGTTGTCCCACGATGTCCCACGTTGTTCCATGGTTTCCCACGTTGTCCCACGTTGTCCCACGTTGTCCCACGGTGTCCAACGATGTCCAACGGTGTCCAACGGTGTCCAACGGTGTCCAACGGTGTCCCACGTTGTCCCACGTTGTCCCACGTTGTCCCACGTTGTCCCACGTTGTCCCACGATGTCCCACGTTGTCCCACGTTGTCCCACGTTGTCCCACGATGTCCCACGTTGTCCCACGTTGTCCCACGTTGTCCCACGTTGTCCCACGATGTCCCACGTTGTCCCACGTTGTCCCACGTTGTCCCACGGTGTCCAACGATGTCCAACGGTGTCCAACGGTGTCCCACGGTGTCCAACGGTGTCCCACGTTGTCCCACGTTGTCCCACGTTGTCCCACGTTGTCCCACCTTGTCCCACGTTGTCCCACGTTGTCCCACGTTGTCCCACGTTGTCCCACGTTGTCCCACGTTGTCCCACGTTGTCCCACGTTGTCCCACGTTGTCCCACGGTGTCCAACGATGTCCAACGGTGTCCAACGGTGTCCCACGGTGTCCAACGGTGTCCCACGTTGTCCCACGTTGTCCCACGTTGTCCCACGTTGTCCCACGTTGTCCCACGTTGTCCCACGTTGTCCAACGATGTCCAACGGTGTCCCACGTTGTCCCACGTTGTTCCATGGTTTCCCACGTTGTCCCACGTTGTCCCACGTTGTCCCACGGTGTCCAACGATGTCCAACGATGTCCAACGGTGTCCCACGATGTCCAACGATGTCCAACGATGTCCAACGGTGTCCAACGATGTCCAACGGTGTCCAACGATGTCCAACGATGTCCAACGGTGTCCCACGATGTCCAACGATGTCCAACGATGTCCAACGGTGTCCAACGGTCTCCAACGGTGTCCCACGGTGTCCAACGATGTCCAACGATGTCCAACGGTGTCCAACGGTGTCCAACGGTGTCCCACGGTGTCCAACGGTGTCCCACGTTGTCCCACGTTGTCCCACGTTGTCCCACGTTGTCCCACGATGTCCCACGTTGTCCAACGGTGTCCAACGGTGTCCAACGATGTCCAACGATGTCCAACGGTGTCCCACGATGTCCAACGATGTCCAACGATGTCCAACGATGTCCAACGGTGTCCCACGTTGTCCCACGTTGTCCCACGTTGTCCCACGTTGTCCCACGTTGTCCCACGTTGTCCCACGGTGTCCAACGATGTCCAACGGTGTCCAACGGTGTCCCACGGTGTCCAACGGTGTCCCACGTTGTCCCACGTTGTCCCACGTTGTCCCACGTTGTCCCACGTTGTCCCACGTTGTCCCACGTTGTCCAACGATGTCCAACGGTGTCCAACGATGTCCAACGATGTCCAACGATGTCCAACGATGTCCAACGGTGTCCAACGGTGTCCCACGGTGTCCAACGGTGTCCCACGTTGTCCCACGTTGTCCCACGTTGTCCCACGTTGTCCCACGTTGTCCCACGTTGTCCCACGTTGTCCCACGTTGTCCCACGTTGTCCCACGTTGTCCCACGTTGTCCCACGTTGTCCCACGTTGTCCCACGTTGTCCCACGTTGTCCCACGGTGTCCAACGATGTCCAACGGTGTCCCACGGTGTCCAACGGTGTCCCACGTTGTCCCACGTTGTCCCACGTTGTCCCACGTTGTCCCACGTTGTCCCACGATGTCCCACGTTGTCCCACGTTGTCCGACGTTGTCCCACGTTTTCCCACGTTGTCCCACGTTGTCCCACGGTGTCCAACGGTGTCCAACGATGTCCCACGGTGTCCCACGTTGTCCCACGTTGTTCCATGGTTTCCCACGTTGTCCCACGTTGTCCCACGTTGTCCCACGGTGTCCAACGATGTCCAACGGTGTCCAACGGTGTCCAACGGTGTCCAACGGTGTCCCACGTTGTCCCACGTTGTCCCACGTTGTCCCACGTTGTCCCACGTTGTCCCACGATGTCCCACGTTGTCCCACGTTGTCCCACGTTGTCCCACGATGTCCCACGTTGTCCCACGTTGTCCCACGTTGTCCCACGATGTCCCACGATGTCCCACGTTGTCCCACGTTGTCCCACGTTGTCCCACGGTGTCCAACGATGTCCAACGGTGTCCAACGGTGTCCCACGGTGTCCAACGGTGTCCCACGTTGTCCCACGTTGTCCCACGTTGTCCCACGTTGTCCCACGTTGTCCCACGTTGTCCCACGTTGTCCCACGTTGTCCCACGTTGTCCCACGTTGTCCCACGTTGTCCCACGTTGTCCCACGTTGTCCCACGTTGTCCCACGGTGTCCAACGATGTCCAACGGTGTCCAACGGTGTCCCACGGTGTCCAACGGTGTCCCACGTTGTCCCACGTTGTCCCACGTTGTCCCACGTTGTCCCACGTTGTCCCACGTTGTCCCACGTTGTCCAACGATGTCCAACGGTGTCCCACGTTGTCCCACGTTGTTCCATGGTTTCCCACGTTGTCCCACGTTGTCCCACGTTGTCCCACGGTGTCCAACGATGTCCAACGATGTCCAACGGTGTCCCACGATGTCCAACGATGTCCAACGATGTCCAACGATGTCCAACGGTGTCCAACGATGTCCAACGGTGTCCAACGATGTCCAACGATGTCCAACGGTGTCCCACGATGTCCAACGATGTCCAACGATGTCCAACGGTGTCCAACGGTCTCCAACGGTGTCCCACGGTGTCCAACGATGTCCAACGATGTCCAACGGTGTCCAACGGTGTCCAACGGTGTCCCACGGTGTCCAACGGTGTCCCACGTTGTCCCACGTTGTCCCACGTTGTCCCACGTTGTCCCACGATGTCCCACGTTGTCCAACGGTGTCCAACGGTGTCCAACGATGTCCAACGATGTCCAACGGTGTCCCACGATGTCCAACGATGTCCAACGGTGTCCAACGATGTCCAACGGTGTCCCACGTTGTCCCACGTTGTCCCACGTTGTCCCACGTTGTCCCACGTTGTCCCACGTTGTCCCACGGTGTCCAACGATGTCCAACGGTGTGAAACGGTGTCCCACGGTGTCCAACGGTGTCCCACGTTGTCCCACGTTGTCCCACGTTGTCCCACGTTGTCCCACGTTGTCCCACGTTGTCCCACGTTGTCCAACGATGTCTAACGGTGTCCCACGTTGTCCCACGTTGTTCCATGGTTTCCCACGTTGTCCCACGTTGTCCCACGTTGTCCCACGGTGTCCAACGATGTCCAACGGTGTCCAACGGTGTCCAACGGTGTCCAACGGTGTCCCACGTTGTCCCACGTTGTCCCACGTTGTCCCACGGTGTCCAACGATGTCCAACGGTGTCCCACGTTGTCCCACGTTGTCCCACGTTGTCCCACGTTGTCCCACGTTGTCCCACGATGTCCCACGTTGTCCCACGTTGTCCCACGTTGTCCCACGTTGTCCCACGTTGTCCCACGTTGTCCCACGTTGTCCCACGTTGTCCCACGTTGTCCCACGTTGTCCCACGTTGTCCCACGTTGTCCCACGGTGTCCAACGATGTCCAACGGTGTCCAGCGATGTCCAACGGTGTCCCACGTTGTCCCACGTTTTCCCACGTTGTCCCACGTTGTCCCACGGTGTCCAACGATGTCCAACGATGTCCAACGGTGTCCCACGTTGTCCCACGTTGTTCCATGGTTTCCCACGTTGTCCCACGTTGTCCCACGTTGTCCCACGGTGTCCAACGATGTCCAACGGTGTCCAACGGTGTCCAACGGTGTCCAACGGTGTCCCACGTTGTCCCACGTTGTCCCACGTTGTCCCACGTTGTCCCACGTTGTCCCACGATGTCCCACGTTGTCCCACGTTGTCCCACGTTGTCCCACGTTGTCCCACGTGGTCCCACGTTGTCCCACGTTGTCCCACGGTGTCCAACGATGTCCAACGGTGTCCCACGTTGTCCAACGGTGTCCCACGTTGTCCCACGTTGTCCCACGTTGTCCCACGTTGTCCCACGATGTCCCACGTTGTCCCACGTTGTCCCACGTTGTCCCACGTTGTCCCACGTTGTCCCACGTTGTCCCACGTTGTCCCACGTTGTCCCACGTTGTCCCACGTTGTCCCACGTTGTCCCACGTTGTCCCACGATGTCGCACGTTGTCCCACGTTGTCCCACGTTGTCCCACGTTGTCCCACGTTGTCCCACGTGGTCCCACGTTGTCCCACGTTGTCCCACGGTGTCCAACGATGTCCAACGGTGTCCCACGTTGTCCAACGGTGTCCCACGTTGTCCCACGTTGTCCCACGTTGTCCCACGTTGTCCCACGATGTCCCACGTTGTCCCACGTTGTCCCACGTTGTCCCACGTTGTCCCACGTTGTCCCACGGTGTCCAACGATGTCCCACGTTGTCCCACGTTGTCCCATGTTGTCCCACGTTGTCCCACGATGTCCCACGTTGTCCCACGTTGTCCCACGTTGTCCCACGTTGTCCCACGTTGTCCCACGTTGTCCAACGATGTCCAACGGTGTCCCACGTTGTCCCACGTTGTTCCATGGTTTCCCACGTTGTCCCACGTTGTCCCACGTTGTCCCACGGTGTCCAACGGTGTCCCACGTTGTCCCACGTTGTCCCACGTTGTCCCACGTTGTCCCACGTTGTCCCACGTTGTCCCACGTTGTCCCACGGTGTCCCACGTTGTCCCACGTTGTCCCACGTTGTCCCACGTTGTCCCACGTTGTCCCACGTTGTCCCACGTTGTCCCACGTTGTCCCACGGTGTCCAACGATGTCCAACGGTGTCCCACGGTGTCCAACGGTGTCCCACGTTGTCCCACGTTGTCCCACGTTGTCCCACGTTGTCCCACGTTGTCCCACGATGTCCCACGTTGTCCCACGTTGTCCGACGTTGTCCCACGTTGTCCCACGTTGTCCCACGTTGTCCCACGGTGTCCAACGGTGTCCAACGGTGTCCAACGGTGTCCCACGGTGTCCCACGTTGTCCCACGTTGTCCCACGTTGTCCCACGTTGTCCCACGTTGTCCCACGATGTCCCACGTTGTCCCACGTTGTCCCACGGTGTCCAACGATGTCCAACGGTGTCCCACGTTGTCCCACGTTGTCCCACGATGTCCCACGTTGTCCCACGTTGTCCCACGTTGTCCCACGTTGTCCCACGTTGTCCCACGTTGTCCCACGTTGTCCCACGTTGTCCCACGTTGTCCCACGGTGTCCCACGTTGTCCCACGTTGTCCCACGGTGTCCCACGGTGTCCAACTATGTCCAACGGTGTCCCACGTTGTCCCACGTTGTCCCACGATGTCCCACGTTGTCCCACGTTGTCCCACGTTGTCCCACGTTGTCCCACGTTGTCCCACGTTGTCCCACGTGGTCCCACGTTGTCCCACGTTGTCCCACGGTGTCCAACGATGTCCAACGGTGTCCCACGTTGTCCCACGGTGTCCCACGATGTCCCACGTTGTTCCACGGTTTCCCACGTTGTCCCACGTTGTCCCACGTTGTCCCACGGTGTCCAACGATGTCCAACGGTGTCCAACGGTGTCCAACGGTGTCCAACGGTGTCCCACGTTGTCCCACGTTGTCCCACGTTGTCCCACGTTGTCCCACGTTGTCCCACGATGTCCCACGTTGTCCCACGTTGTCCCACGTTGTCCCACGATGTCCCACGTTGTCCCACGTTGTCCCACGTTGTCCCACGTTGTCCAACGATGTCCAACGGTGTCCCACGTTGTCCCACGTTGTTCCATGGTTTCCCACGTTGTCCCACGTTGTCCCACGATGTCCCACGTTGTCCCACGTTGTCCCACGTTGTCCCACGTTGTCCCACGTTGTCCCACGTTGTCCAACGATGTCCAACGGTGTCCCACGTTGTCCCACGTTGTCCCACGTTGTCCCACGTTGTCCCACCTTGTCCCACGTTGTCCCACGTTGTCCCACGTTGTCCCACGTTGTCCCACGTTGTCCCACGTTGTCCCACGTTGTCCCACGTTGTCCCACGTTGTCCCACGGTGTCCAACGATGTCCAACGGTGTCCAACGGTGTCCCACGGTGTCCAACGGTGTCCCACGTTGTCCCACGTTGTCCCACGTTGTCCCACGTTGTCCCACGTTGTCCCACGTTGTCCCACGTTGTCCAACGATGTCCAACGGTGTCCCACGTTGTCCCACGTTGTTCCATGGTTTCCCACGTTGTCCCACGTTGTCCCACGTTGTCCCACGGTGTCCAACGATGTCCAACGATGTCCAACGGTGTCCCACGATGTCCAACGATGTCCAACGTTGTCCAACGGTGTCCAACGATGTCCAACGGTGTCCAACGATGTCCAACGATGTCCAACGGTGTCCCACGATGTCCAACGATGTCCAACGATGTCCAACGGTGTCCAACGGTCTCCAACGGTGTCCCACGTTGTCCCACGGTGTCCAACGATGTCCAACGGTGTCCAACGGTGTCCCACGGTGTCCAACGGTGTCCCACGTTGTCCCACGTTGTCCCACGTTGTCCCACGTTGTCCCACGTTGTCCAACGATGTCCAACGGTGTCCCACGTTGTCCCACGTTGTTCCATGGTTTCCCACGTTGTCCCACGTTGTCCCACGTTGTCCCACGGTGTCCAACGATGTCCAACGATGTCCAACGGTGTCCCACGATGTCCAACGATGTCCAACGATGTCCAACGGTGTCCAACGATGTCCAACGGTGTCCAACGATGTCCAACGATGTCCAACGGTGTCCCACGATGTCCAACGATGTCCAACGATGTCCAACGGTGTCCAACGGTGTCCAACGGTGTCCCACGGTGTCCAACGATGTCCAACGATGTCCAACGGTGTCCAACGGTGTCCAACGGTGTCCCACGGTGTCCAACGGTGTCCCACGTTGTCCCACGTTGTCCCACGTTGTCCCACGTTGTCCCACGATGTCCCACGTTGTCCAACGGTGTCCAACGGTGTCCAACGATGTCCAACGATGTCCAACGGTGTCCCACGTTGTCCCACGTTGTCCCACGTTGTCCCACGTTGTCCCACGTTGTCCCACGTTGTCCCACGGTGTCCAACGATGTCCAACGGTGTCCAACGGTGTCCCACGGTGTCCAACGGTGTCCCACGTTGTCCCACGTTGTCCCACGTTGTCCCACGTTGTCCCACGTTGTCCCACGTTGTCCCACGTTGTCCAACGATGTCCAACGGTGTCCAACGATGTCCAACGATGTCCAACGATGTCCAACGATGTCCAACGGTGTCCAACGGTGTCCCACGGTGTCCAACGGTGTCCCACGTTGTCCCACGTTGTCCCACGTTGTCCCACGTTGTCCCACGTTGTCCCACGTTGTCCCACGTTGTCCCACGTTGTCCCACGTTGTCCCACGTTGTCCCACGTTGTCCCACGTTGTCCCACGTTGTCCCACGTTGTCCCACGTTGTCCCACGGTGTCCAACGATGTCCAACGGTGTCCCACGGTGTCCAACGGTGTCCCACGTTGTCCCACGTTGTCCCACGTTGTCCCACGTTGTCCCACGTTGTCCCACGATGTCCCACGTTGTCCCACGTTGTCCGACGTTGTCCCACGTTTTCCCACGTTGTCCCACGTTGTCCCACGGTGTCCAACGATGTCCAACGATGTCCAACGGTGTCCCACGTTGTCCCACGTTGTTCCATGGTTTCCCACGTTGTCCCACGTTGTCCCACGTTGTCCCACGGTGTCCAACGATGTCCAACGGTGTCCAACGGTGTCCAACGGTGTCCAACGGTGTCCCACGTTGTCCCACGTTGTCCCACGTTGTCCCACGTTGTCCCACGTTGTCCCACGATGTCCCACGTTGTCCCACGTTGTCCCACGTTGTCCCACGATGTCCCACGTTGTCCCACGTTGTCCCACGTTGTCCCACGTTGTCCCACGATGTCCCACGTTGTCCCACGTTGTCCCACGTTGTCCCACGGTGTCCAACGATGTCCAACGGTGTCCAACGGTGTCCCACGGTGTCCAACGGTGTCCCACGTTGTCCCACGTTGTCCCACGTTGTCCCACGTTGTCCCACGTTGTCCCACGTTGTCCCACGTTGTCCCACGTTGTCCCACGTTGTCCCACGTTGTCCCACGTTGTCCCACGTTGTCCCACGTTGTCCCACGTTGTCCCACGGTGTCCAACGATGTCCAACGGTGTCCAACGGTGTCCCACGGTGTCCAACGGTGTCCCACGTTGTCCCACGTTGTCCCACGTTGTCCCACGTTGTCCCACGTTGTCCCACGTTGTCCCACGTTGTCCAACGATGTCCAACGGTGTCCCACGTTGTCCCACGTTGTTCCATGGTTTCCCACGTTGTCCCACGTTGTCCCACGTTGTCCCACGGTGTCCAACGATGTCCAACGATGTCCAACGGTGTCCCACGATGTCCAACGATGTCCAACGATGTCCAACGGTGTCCAACGATGTCCAACGGTGTCCAACGATGTCCAACGATGTCCAACGGTGTCCCACGATGTCCAACGATGTCCAACGATGTCCAACGGTGTCCAACGGTCTCCAACGGTGTCCCACGGTGTCCAACGATGTCCAACGATGTCCAACGGTGTCCAACGGTGTCCAACGGTGTCCCACGGTGTCCAACGGTGTCCCACGTTGTCCCACGTTGTCCCACGTTGTCCCACGTTGTCCCACGATGTCCCACGTTGTCCAACGGTGTCCAACGGTGTCCAACGATGTCCAACGATGTCCAACGGTGTCCCACGATGTCCAACGATGTCCAACGATGTCCAACGATGTCCAACGGTGTCCCACGTTGTCCCACGTTGTCCCACGTTGTCCCACGTTGTCCCACGTTGTCCCACGTTGTCCCACGGTGTCCAACGATGTCCAACGGTGTGAAACGGTGTCCCACGGTGTCCAACGGTGTCCCACGTTGTCCCACGTTGTCCCACGTTGTCCCACGTTGTCCCACGTTGTCCCACGTTGTCCCACGTTGTCCAACGATGTCTAACGGTGTCCCACGTTGTCCCACGTTGTTCCATGGTTTCCCACGTTGTCCCACGTTGTCCCACGTTGTCCCACGGTGTCCAACGATGTCCAACGGTGTCCAACGGTGTCCAACGGTGTCCAACGGTGTCCCACGTTGTCCCACGTTGTCCCACGTTGTCCCACGGTGTCCAACGATGTCCAACGGTGTCCCACGTTGTCCCACGTTGTCCCACGTTGTCCCACGTTGTCCCACGTTGTCCCACGATGTCCCACGTTGTCCCACGTTGTCCCACGTTGTCCCACGTTGTCCCACGTTGTCCCACGTTGTCCCACGTTGTCCCACGTTGTCCCACGTTGTCCCACGTTGTCCCACGTTGTCCCACGTTGTCCCACGTTGTCCCACGGTGTCCAACGATGTCCAACGGTGTCCAGCGATGTCCAACGGTGTCCCACGTTGTCCCACGTTTTCCCACGTTGTCCCACGTTGTCCCACGGTGTCCAACGATGTCCAACGATGTCCAACGGTGTCCCACGTTGTCCCACGTTGTTCCATGGTTTCCCACGTTGTCCCACGTTGTCCCACGTTGTCCCACGGTGTCCAACGATGTCCAACGGTGTCCAACGGTGTCCAACGGTGTCCAACGGTGTCCCACGTTGTCCCACGTTGTCCCACGTTGTCCCACGTTGTCCCACGTTGTCCCACGATGTCCCACGTTGTCCCACGTTGTCCCACGTTGTCCCACGTTGTCCCACGTGGTCCCACGTTGACCCACGTTGTCCCACGGTGTCCAACGATGTCCAACGGTGTCCCACGTTGTCCAACGGTGTCCCACGTTGTCCCACGTTGTCCCACGTTGTCCCACGTTGTCCCACGATGTCCCACGTTGTCCCACGTTGTCCCACGTTGTCCCACGTTGTCCCACGTTGTCCCACGTTGTCCCACGTTGTCCCACGTTGTCCCACGTTGTCCCACGTTGTCCCACGTTGTCCCACGTTGTCCCACGATGTCCCACGTTGTCCCACGTTGTCCCACGTTGTCCCACGTTGTCCCACGTTGTCCCACGTGGTCCCACGTTGTCCCACGTTGTCCCACGGTGTCCAACGATGTCCAACGGTGTCCCACGTTGTCCCACGTTGTCCCACGATGTCCCACGTTGTCCCACGTTGTCCCACGTTGTCCCACGTTGTCCCACGTTGTCCGACGTTGTCCCACGTTGTCCCACGTTGTCCCACGTTGTCCCACGGTGTCCCACGTTGTCCCACGTTGTCCCACGGTGTCCCACGGTGTCCAACTATGTCCAACGGTGTCCCACGTTGTCCCACGTTGTCCCACGATGTCCCACGTTGTCCCACGTTGTCCCACGTTGTCCCACGTTGTCCCACGTTGTCCCACGTTGTCCCACGTGGTCCCACGTTGTCCCACGTTGTCCCACGGTGTCCAACGATGTCCAACGGTGTCCCACGTTGTCCCACGTTGTCCCACGATGTCCCACGTTGTTCCATGGTTTCCCACGTTGTCCCACGTTGTCCCACGTTGTCCCACGGTGTCCAACGATGTCCAACGGTGTCCAACGGTGTCCAACGGTGTCCAACGGTGTCCCACGTTGTCCCACGTTGTCCCACGTTGTCCCACGTTGTCCCACGTTGTCCCACGATGTCCCACGTTGTCCCACGTTGTCCCACGTTGTCCCACGTTGTCCCACGTTGTCCCACGTTGTCCCACGTTGTCCCACGTTGTCCCACGTTGTCCCACGTTGTCCCACGTTGTCCCACGTTGTCCCACGTTGTCCCACGTTGTCCCACGTTGTCCCACGGTGTCCAACGGTGTCCAACGATGTCCCACGTTGTCCCACGTTGTCCCACGTTGTCCCACGATGTCCCACGTTGTCCCACGTTGTCCCACGTTGTCCCACGTTGTCCCACGTTGTCCCACGTTGTCCCACGTTGCCCCACGTTGTCCCACGTTGTCCCACGTTGTCCCACGTTGTCCCACGTTGTCCCACGGTGTCCAACGATGTCCAACGGTGTCCAACGGTGTCCAACGGTGTCCCACGTTGTCCCACGTTGTCCCACGTTGTCCCACGTTGTCCCACGGTGTCCAACGATGTCCAACGGTGTCCCACGTTGTCCCACGTTGTCCCACGTTGTCCCACGATGTCCCACGTTGTCCCACGTTGTCCCACGTTGTCCCACGTTGTGCCACGTTGTCCCACGGTGTCCAACGATGTCCAACGGTGTCCAACAGTGTCCAACGGTGTCCAACGGTGTCCCAAGTTGTCCCACGTTGTCCCACGTTGTCCCACGGTGTCCAACGATGTCCAACGGTGTCCCACGTTGTCCCACGGTGTCCAACGATGTCCAACGGTGTCCCACGTTGTCCAACGGTGTCCCACGTTGTCCCACGTTGTCCCACGTTGTCCCACGTTGTCCCACGTTGTCCCACGTTGTCCCACGTTGTCCCACGTTGTCCCACGTTGTCCCACGTTGTCCCACGGTGTCCAACGATGTCCAACGGTGTCCAACGGTGTCCCACGGTGTCCAACGGTGTCCCACGTTGTCCCACGTTGTCCCACGTTGTCCCACGTTGTCCCACGTTGTCCCACGTTGTCCCACGTTGTCCAACGATGTCCAACGGTGTCCCACGTTGTCCCACGTTGTTCCATGGTTTCCCACGTTGTCCCACGTTGTCCCACGTTGTCCCACGTTGTCCCACGTTGTCCCACGGTGTCCCACGGTGTCCAACTATGTCCAACGGTGTCCCACGTTGTCCCACGTTGTCCCACGATGTCCCACGTTGTCCCACGTTGTCCCACGTTGTCCCACGTTGTCCCACGTTGTCCCACGTTGTCCCACGTGGTCCCACGTTGTCCCACGTTGTCCCACGGTGTGCAACGATGTCCAACGGTGTCCCACGTTGTCCAACGGTGTCCCACGTTGTCCCACGTTGTCCCACGTTGTCCCACGTTGTCCAACGGTGTCCCACGTTGTCCAACGGTGTCCCACGTTGTCCCACGTTGTCCAACGATGTCCAACGGTGTCCAACGGTGTCCCACGGTGTCCAACGGTGTCCCACGATGTCCCACGTTGTCCCACGTTGTCCCACGTTGTCCCACGTTGTCCCACAGTGTCCAACGATGTCCAACGGTGTCCAACGGTGTCCCACGGTGTCCAACGGTGTCCCACGTTGTCCCACGTTGTCCCACGTTGTCCCACGTTGTCCCACGTTGTCCCACGGTGTCCAACGATGTCCAACGGTGTCCAACGGTGTCCAACGGTGTCCAACGATGTCCAACGATGTCCAACGATGTCCAACGATGTCCAACGGTGTCCAACGGTGTCCCACGGTGTCCAACGGTGTCCCACGTTGTCCCACGTTGTCCCACGTTGTCCCACGTTGTCCCACGTTGTCCCACGTTGTCCCACGTTGTCCCACGTTGTCCCACGTTGTCCCACGGTGTCCAACGATGTCCAACGGTGTCCCACGGTGTCCAACGGTGTCCCACGTTGTCCCACGTTGTCCCACGTTGTCCCACGTTGTCCCACGTTGTCCCACGATGTCCCACGTTGTCCCACGTTGTCCGACGTTGTCCCACGTTGTCCCACGTTGTCCCACGTTGTCCCACGGTGTCCAACGATGTCCAACGATGTCCAACGGTGTCCCACGTTGTCCCACGTTGTTCCATGGTTTCCCACGTTGTCCCACGTTGTCCCACGTTGTCCCACGGTGTCCAACGATGTCCAACGGTGTCCAACGGTGTCCAACGGTGTCCAACGGTGTCCCACGTTGTCCCACGTTGTCCCACGTTGTCCCACGTTGTCCCACGTTGTCCCACGATGTCCCACGTTGTCCCACGTTGTCCCACGTTGTCCCACGATGTCCCACGTTGTCCCACGTTGTCCCACGTTGTCCCACGTTGTCCCACGTTGTCCCACGTTGTCCCACGATGTCCCACGTTGTCCCACGTTGTCCCACGTTGTCCCACGATGTCCCACGTTGTCCCACGTTGTCCCACGTTGTCCCACGTTGTCCCACGATGTCCCACGTTGTCCCACGTTGTCCCACGTTGTCCCACGATGTCCCACGTTGTCCCACGTTGTCCCACGTTGTCCCACGTTGTCCCACGATGTCCCACGTTGTCCCACGTTGTCCCACGTTGTCCCACGTTGTCCCACGGTGTCCAACGATGTCCAACGGTGTCCAACGGTGTCCCACGGTGTCCAACGGTGTCCCACGTTGTCCCACGTTGTCCCACGTTGTCCCACGTTGTCCCACGTTGTCCCACGATGTCCCACGTTGTCCCACGTTGTCCGACGTTGTCCCACGTTGTCCCACGTTGTCCCACGTTGTCCCACGGTGTCCAACGATGTCCAACGATGTCCAACGGTGTCCCACGTTGTCCCACGTTGTTCCATGGTTTCCCACGTTGTCCCACGTTGTCCCACGTTGTCCCACGGTGTCCAACGATGTCCAACGGTGTCCAACGGTGTCCAACGGTGTCCAACGGTGTCCCACGTTGTCCCACTTTGTCCCACGTTGTCCCACGTTGTCCCACGTTGTCCCACGATGTCCCACGTTGTCCCACGTTGTCCCACGTTGTTCCACGATGTCCCACGTTGTCCCACGTTGTCCCACGTTGTCCCACGTTGTCCCACGTTGTCCCACGTTGTCCCACGGTGTCCAACGATGTCCAACGGTGTCCAACGGTGTCCAACGGTGTCCAACGATGTCCAACGATGTCCAACGGTGTCCCACGATGTCCAACGATGTCCAACGATGTCCAACGATGTCCAACGGTGTCCCACGTTGTCCCACGTTGTCCCACGTTGTCCCACGTTGTCCCACGTTGTCCCACGTTGTCCCACGGTGTCCAACGATGTCCAACGGTGTGAAACGGTGTCCCACGGTGTCCAACGGTGTCCCACGTTGTCCCACGTTGTCCCACGTTGTCCCACGTTGTCCCACGTTGTCCCACGTTGTCCCACGTTGTCCAACGATGTCTAACGGTGTCCCACGTTGTCCCACGTTGTTCCATGGTTTCCCACGTTGTCCCACGTTGTCCCACGTTGTCCCACGGTGTCCAACGATGTCCAACGGTGTCCAACGGTGTCCAACGGTGTCCAACGGTGTCCCACGTTGTCCCACGTTGTCCCACGTTGTCCCACGGTGTCCAACGATGTCCAACGGTGTCCCACGTTGTCCCACGTTGTCCCACGTTGTCCCACGTTGTCCCACGTTGTCCCACGATGTCCCACGTTGTCCCACGTTGTCCCACGTTGTCCCACGTTGTCCCACGTTGTCCCACGTTGTCCCACGTTGTCCCACGTTGTCCCACGTTGTCCCACGTTGTCCCACGTTGTCCCACGTTGTCCCACGTTGTCCCACGGTGTCCAACGATGTCCAACGGTGTCCAGCGATGTCCAACGGTGTCCCACGTTGTCCCACGTTTTCCCACGTTGTCCCACGTTGTCCCACGGTGTCCAACGATGTCCAACGATGTCCAACGGTGTCCCACGTTGTCCCACGTTGTTCCATGGTTTCCCACGTTGTCCCACGTTGTCCCACGTTGTCCCACGGTGTCCAACGATGTCCAACGGTGTCCAACGGTGTCCAACGGTGTCCAACGGTGTCCCACGTTGTCCCACGTTGTCCCACGTTGTCCCACGTTGTCCCACGTTGTCCCACGATGTCCCACGTTGTCCCACGTTGTCCCACGTTGTCCCACGTTGTCCCACGTGGTCCCACGTTGACCCACGTTGTCCCACGGTGTCCAACGATGTCCAACGGTGTCCCACGTTGTCCAACGGTGTCCCACGTTGTCCCACGTTGTCCCACGTTGTCCCACGTTGTCCCACGATGTCCCACGTTGTCCCACGTTGTCCCACGTTGTCCCACGTTGTCCCACGTTGTCCCACGTTGTCCCACGTTGTCCCACGTTGTCCCACGTTGTCCCACGTTGTCCCACGTTGTCCCACGTTGTCCCACGATGTCCCACGTTGTCCCACGTTGTCCCACGTTGTCCCACGTTGTCCCACGTTGTCCCACGTGGTCCCACGTTGTCCCACGTTGTCCCACGGTGTCCAACGATGTCCAACGGTGTCCCACGTTGTCCCACGTTGTCCCACGATGTCCCACGTTGTCCCACGTTGTCCCACGATGTCCCACGTTGTCCCACGTTGTCCGACGTTGTCCCACGTTGTCCCACGTTGTCCCACGTTGTCCCACGGTGTCCCACGTTGTCCCACGTTGTCCCACGGTGTCCCACGGTGTCCAACTATGTCCAACGGTGTCCCACGTTGTCCCACGTTGTCCCACGATGTCCCACGTTGTCCCACGTTGTCCCACGTTGTCCCACGTTGTCCCACGTTGTCCCACGTTGTCCCACGTGGTCCCACGTTGTCCCACGTTGTCCCACGGTGTCCAACGATGTCCAACGGTGTCCCACGTTGTCCCACGTTGTCCCACGATGTCCCACGTTGTTCCATGGTTTCCCACGTTGTCCCACGTTGTCCCACGTTGTCCCACGGTGTCCAACGATGTCCAACGGTGTCCAACGGTGTCCAACGGTGTCCAACGGTGTCCCACGTTGTCCCACGTTGTCCCACGTTGTCCCACGTTGTCCCACGTTGTCCCACGATGTCCCACGTTGTCCCACGTTGTCCCACGTTGTCCCACGTTGTCCCACGTTGTCCCACGTTGTCCCACGTTGTCCCACGTTGTCCCACGTTGTCCCACGTTGTCCCACGTTGTCCCACGTTGTCCCACGTTGTCCCACGTTGTCCCACGTTGTCCCACGGTGTCCAACGGTGTCCAACGATGTCCCACGTTGTCCCACGTTGTCCCACGTTGTCCCACGATGTCCCACGTTGTCCCACGTTGTCCCACGTTGTCCCACGTTGTCCCACGTTGTCCCACGTTGTCCCACGTTGCCCCACGTTGTCCCACGTTGTCCCACGTTGTCCCACGTTGTCCCACGTTGTCCCACGGTGTCCAACGATGTCCAACGGTGTCCAACGGTGTCCAACGGTGTCCCACGTTGTCCCACGTTGTCCCACGTTGTCCCACGTTGTCCCACGGTGTCCAACGATGTCCAACGGTGTCCCACGTTGTCCCACGTTGTCCCACGTTGTCCCACGATGTCCCACGTTGTCCCACGTTGTCCCACGTTGTCCCACGTTGTGCCACGTTGTCCCACGGTGTCCAACGATGTCCAACGGTGTCCAACAGTGTCCAACGGTGTCCAACGGTGTCCCAAGTTGTCCCACGTTGTCCCACGTTGTCCCACGGTGTCCAACGATGTCCAACGGTGTCCCACGTTGTCCCACGGTGTCCAACGATGTCCAACGGTGTCCCACGTTGTCCAACGGTGTCCCACGTTGTCCCACGTTGTCCCACGTTGTCCCACGTTGTCCCACGTTGTCCCACGTTGTCCCACGTTGTCCCACGTTGTCCCACGTTGTCCCACGTTGTCCCACGGTGTCCAACGATGTCCAACGGTGTCCAACGGTGTCCCACGGTGTCCAACGGTGTCCCACGTTGTCCCACGTTGTCCCACGTTGTCCCACGTTGTCCCACGTTGTCCCACGTTGTCCCACGTTGTCCAACGATGTCCAACGGTGTCCCACGTTGTCCCACGTTGTTCCATGGTTTCCCACGTTGTCCCACGTTGTCCCACGTTGTCCCACGTTGTCCCACGTTGTCCCACGGTGTCCCACGGTGTCCAACTATGTCCAACGGTGTCCCACGTTGTCCCACGTTGTCCCACGATGTCCCACGTTGTCCCACGTTGTCCCACGTTGTCCCACGTTGTCCCACGTTGTCCCACGTTGTCCCACGTGGTCCCACGTTGTCCCACGTTGTCCCACGGTGTCCAACGATGTCCAACGGTGTCCCACGTTGTCCAACGGTGTCCCACGTTGTCCCACGTTGTCCCACGTTGTCCCACGTTGTCCAACGGTGTCCCACGTTGTCCAACGGTGTCCCACGTTGTCCCACGGTGTCCAACGATGTCCAACGGTGTCCAACGGTGTCCCACGGTGTCCAACGGTGTCCCACGATGTCCCACGTTGTCCCACGTTGTCCCACGTTGTCCCACGTTGTCCCACGGTGTCCAACGATGTCCAACGGTGTCCAACGGTGTCCCACGGTGTCCAACGGTGTCCCACGTTGTCCCACGTTGTCCCACGTTGTCCCACGTTGTCCCACGTTGTCCCACGGTGTCCAACGATGTCCAACGGTGTCCAACGGTGTCCAACGGTGTCCAACGATGTCCAACGATGTCCAACGATGTCCAACGATGTCCAACGGTGTCCAACGGTGTCCCACGGTGTCCAACGGTGTCCCACGTTGTCCCACGTTGTCCCACGTTGTCCCACGTTGTCCCACGTTGTCCCACGTTGTCCCACGTTGTCCCACGTTGTCCCACGTTGTCCCACGGTGTCCAACGATGTCCAACGGTGTCCCACGGTGTCCAACGGTGTCCCACGTTGTCCCACGTTGTCCCACGTTGTCCCACGTTGTCCCACGTTGTCCCACGATGTCCCACGTTGTCCCACGTTGTCCGACGTTGTCCCACGTTGTCCCACGTTGTCCCACGTTGTCCCACGATGTCCCACGTTGTCCCACGTTGTCCCACGATGTCCCACGTTGTCCCACGTTGTCCCACGTTGTCCCACGATGTCCCACGTTGTCCCACGTTGTCCCACGTTGTCCCACGTTGTCCCACGTTGTCCCACGTTGTCCCACGATGTCCCACGTTGTCCCACGTTGTCCCACGTTGTCCCACGATGTCCCACGTTGTCCCACGTTGTCCCACGTTGTCCCACGTTGTCCCACGATGTCCCACGTTGTCCCACGTTGTCCCACGTTGTCCCACGATGTCCCACGTTGTCCCACGTTGTCCCACGTTGTCCCACGTTGTCCCACGTTGTCCCACGTTGTCCCACGTTGTCCCACGTTGTCCCACGTTGTCCCACGGTGTCCAACGATGTCCAACGGTGTCCAACGGTGTCCCACGGTGTCCAACGGTGTCCCACGTTGTCCCACGTTGTCCCACGTTGTCCCACGTTGTCCCACGTTGTCCCACGATGTCCCACGTTGTCCCACGTTGTCCGACGTTGTCCCACGTTGTCCCACGTTGTCCCACGTTGTCCCACGGTGTCCAACGATGTCCAACGATGTCCAACGGTGTCCCACGTTGTCCCACGTTGTTCCATGGTTTCCCACGTTGTCCCACGTTGTCCCACGTTGTCCCACGGTGTCCAACGATGTCCAACGGTGTCCAACGGTGTCCAACGGTGTCCAACGGTGTCCCACGTTGTCCCACTTTGTCCCACGTTGTCCCACGTTGTCCCACGTTGTCCCACGATGTCCCACGTTGTCCCACGTTGTCCCACGTTGTCCCACGATGTCCCACGTTGTCCCACGTTGTCCCACGTTGTCCCACGTTGTCCCACGTTGTCCCACGTTGTCCCACGGTGTCCAACGATGTCCAACGGTGTCCAACGGTGTCCAACGGTGTCCAACGATGTCCAACGATGTCCAACGATGTCCAACGATGTCCAACGGTGTCCCACGTTGTCCCACGTTGTCCCACGTTGTCCCACGTTGTCCCACGTTGTCCCACGGTGTCCAACGATGTCCAACGGTGTCCCACGTTGTCCAACGGTGTCCCACGTTGTCCCACGTTGTCCCACGTTGTCCCACGTTGTCCCACGTTGTCCCACGTTGTCCCACGTTGTCCCACGTTGTCCCACGTTGTCCCACGTTGTCCCACGGTGTCCAACGATGTCCAACGGTGTCCCACGTTGTCCAACGGTGTCCCACGTTGTCCCACGTTGTCCCACGTTGTCCCACGTTGTCCCACGTTGTCCCACGTTGTCCCACGTTGTCCCACGTTGTCCCACGTTGTCCCACGTTGTCCCACGTTGTCCCACGTTGTCCCACGGTGTCCAACGATGTCCAACGGTGTCCAACGGTGTCCCACGGTGTCCAACGGTGTCCCACGTTGTCCCACGTTGTCCCACGTTGTCCCACGTGGTCCCACGTTGTCCCACGTTGTCCAACGATGTCCAACGGTGTCCCACGTTGTCCCACGTTGTTCCATGGTTTCCCACGTTGTCCCACGTTGTCCCACGTTGTCCCACGTTGTCCCACGTTGTCCCACGGTGTCCCACGGTGTCCAACGATGTCCAACGGTGTCCCACGTTGTCCCACGTTGTCCCACGTTGTTCCACGTTGTCCCACGTTGTCCCACGATGTCCCACGTTGTCCCACGTTGTCCCACGTTGTCCCACGTTGTCCCAAGTTGTCCCACGTTGTCCCACGTTGTCCCACGTTGTCCCACGTTGTCCCACGTTGTCCCACGGTGTCCAACGATGTCCAACGGTGTCCAACGGTGTCCCACGGTGTCCAACGGTGTCCCACGTTGTCCCACGTTGTCCCACGTTGTCCCACGTTGTCCCACGTTGTCCCACGGTGTCCAACGATGTCCAACGGTGTCCAACGGTGTCCAACGGTGTCCAACGATGTCCAACGATGTCCAACGATGTCCAACGATGTCCAACGGTGTCCAACGGTGTCCCACGGTGTCCAACGGTGTCCCACGTTGTCCCACGTTGTCCCACGTTGTCCCACGTTGTCCCACGTTGTCCCACGTTGTCCCACGTTGTCCCACGTTGTCCCACGGTGTCCAACGATGTCCAACGGTGTCCCACGGTGTCCAACGGTGTCCCACGTTGTCCCACGTTGTCCCACGTTGTCCCACGTTGTCCCACGTTGTCCCACGATGTCCCACGTTGTCCCACGTTGTCCGACGTTGTCCCACGTTGTCCCACGTTGTCCCACGTTGTCCCACGGTGTCCAACGATGTCCAACGATGTCCAACGGTGTCCCACGTTGTCCCACGTTGTTCCATGGTTTCCCACGTTGTCCCACGTTGTCCCACGTTGTCCCACGGTGTCCAACGATGTCCAACGGTGTCCAACGGTGTCCAACGGTGTCCAACGGTGTCCCACGTTGTCCCACGTTGTCCCACGTTGTCCCACGTTGTCCCACGTTGTCCCACGATGTCCCACGTTGTCCCACGTTGTCCCACGTTGTCCCACGATGTCCCACGTTGTCCCACGTTGTCGCACGTTGTCCCACGTTGTCCCACGTTGTCCCACGTTGTCCCACGATGTCCCACGTTGTCCCACGTTGTCCCACGTTGTCCCACGATGTCCCACGTTGTCCCACGTTGTCCCACGTTGTCCCACGTTGTCCCACGATGTCCCACGTTGTCCCACGTTGTCCCACGTTGTCCCACGATGTCCCACGTTGTCCCACGTTGTCCCACGTTGTCCCACGTTGTCCCACGATGTCCCACGTTGTCCCACGTTGTCCCACGTTGTCCCACGTTGTCCCACGGTGTCCAACGATGTCCAACGGTGTCCAACGGTGTCCCACGGTGTCCAACGGTGTCCCACGTTGTCCCACGTTGTCCCACGTTGTCCCACGTTGTCCCACGTTGTCCCACGATGTCCCACGTTGTCCCACGTTGTCCGACGTTGTCCCACGTTGTCCCACGTTGTCCCACGTTGTCCCACGGTGTCCAACGATGTCCAACGATGTCCAACGGTGTCCCACGTTGTCCCACGTTGTTCCATGGTTTCCCACGTTGTCCCACGTTGTCCCACGTTGTCCCACGGTGTCCAACGATGTCCAACGGTGTCCAACGGTGTCCAACGGTGTCCAACGGTGTCCCACGTTGTCCCACTTTGTCCCACGTTGTCCCACGTTGTCCCACGTTGTCCCACGATGTCCCACGTTGTCCCACGTTGTCCCACGTTGTCCCACGATGTCCCACGTTGTCCCACGTTGTCCCACGTTGTCCCACGTTGTCCCACGTTGTCCCACGTTGTCCCACGGTGTCCAACGATGTCCAACGGTGTCCAACGGTGTCCAACGGTGTCCAACGATGTCCAACGATGTCCAACGATGTCCAACGATGTCCAACGGTGTCCCACGTTGTCCCACGTTGTCCCACGTTGTCCCACGTTGTCCCACGTTGTCCCACGGTGTCCAACGATGTCCAACGGTGTCCCACGTTGTCCAACGGTGTCCCACGTTGTCCCACGTTGTCCCACGTTGTCCCACGTTGTCCCACGTTGTCCCACGTTGTCCCACGTTGTCCCACGTTGTCCCACGTTGTCCCACGTTGTCCCACGGTGTCCAACGATGTCCAACGGTGTCCCACGTTGTCCAACGGTGTCCCACGTTGTCCCACGTTGTCCCACGTTGTCCCACGTTGTCCCACGTTGTCCCACGTTGTCCCACGTTGTCCCACGTTGTCCCACGTTGTCCCACGTTGTCCCACGTTGTCCCACGTTGTCCCACGGTGTCCAACGATGTCCAACGGTGTCCAACGGTGTCCCACGGTGTCCAACGGTGTCCCACGTTGTCCCACGTTGTCCCACGTTGTCCCACGTGGTCCCACGTTGTCCCACGTTGTCCAACGATGTCCAACGGTGTCCCACGTTGTCCCACGTTGTTCCATGGTTTCCCACGTTGTCCCACGTTGTCCCACGTTGTCCCACGTTGTCCCACGTTGTCCCACGGTGTCCCACGGTGTCCAACGATGTCCAACGGTGTCCCACGTTGTCCCACGTTGTCCCACGTTGTTCCACGTTGTCCCACGTTGTCCCACGATGTCCCACGTTGTCCCACGTTGTCCCACGTTGTCCCACGTTGTCCCAAGTTGTCCCACGTTGTCCCACGTTGTCCCACGTTGTCCCACGTGGTCCCACGTTGTCCCACGTTGTCCCACGGTGTCCAACGATGTCCAACGGTGTCCCACGTTGTCCAACGGTGTCCCACGTTGTCCCACGTTGTCCCACGTTGTCCCACGTTGTCCCACGTTGTCCCACGTTGTCCCACGTTGTCCAACGATGTCCAACGGTGTCCCACGTTGTCCCACGTTGTTCCATGGTTTCCCACGTTGTCCCACGTTGTCCCACGTTGTCCCACGGTGTCCAACGATGTCCAACGGTGTCCCACGTTGTCCCACGTTGTCCCACGTTGTCCCACGTTGTCCCACGTTGTCCCACGTTGTCCCACGTTGTCCCACGTTGTCCCACGTTGTCCCACGTTGTCCCACGTTGTCCCACGGTGTCCAACGGTGTCCAACGATGTCCCACGTTGTCCCACGTTGTCCCACGTTGTCCCACGTTGTCCCACGTTGTCCCACGTTGTCCCACGTTGTCCCACGTTGTCCCACGTTGTCCCACGTTGTCCCACGTTGTCCCACGTTGTCCCACGTTGTCCCACGGTGTCCAACGATGTCCAACGGTGTCCAACGGTGTCCAACGGTGTCCCACGTTGTCCCACGTTGTCCCACGTTGTCCCACGGTGTCCAACGATGTCCAACGGTGTCCAACGGTGTCCAACGGTGTCCAACGGTGTCCCAAGTTGTCCCACGTTGTCCCACGTTGTCCCACGGTGTCCAACGATGTCCAACGGTGTCCAACGGTGTCCCACGTTGTCCAACGGTGTCCCACGTTGTCCCACGTTGTCCCACGTTGTCCCACGTTGTCCCACGTTGTCCCACGTTGTCCCACGTTGTCCCACGTTGTCCCACGTTGTCCCACGTTGTCCCACGTTGTCCCACGGTGTCCAACGATGTCCCACGTTGTCCCACGTTGTCCCATGTTGTCCCACGTTGTCCCACGATGTCCCACGTTGTCCCACGTTGTCCCACGTTGTCCCACGTTGTCCCACGTTGTCCCACGTTGTCCAACGATGTCCAACGGTGTCCCACGTTGTCCCACGTTGTTCCATGGTTTCCCACGTTGTCCCACGTTGTCCCACGTTGTCCCACGGTGTCCAACGATGTCCAACGGTGTCCAACGGTGTCCCACGGTGTCCAACGGTGTCCCACGTTGTCCCACGTTGTCCCACGTTGTCCCACGTTGTCCCACGTTGTCCCACGATGTCCCACGTTGTCCCACGTTGTCCGACGTTGTCCCACGTTGTCCCACGTTGTCCCACGTTGTCCCACGTTGTCCCACGTTGTCCCACGGTGTCCAACGATGTCCAACGGTGTCCAACGGTGTCCAACGGTGTCCAACGGTGTCCCACGTTGTCCCACGTTGTCCCACGTTGTCCCACGTTGTCCCACGTTGTCCCACGATGTCCCACGTTGTCCCACGTTGTCCCACGTTGTCCCACGATGTCCCACGTTGTCCCACGTTGTCCCACGTTGTCCCACGTTGTCCCACGTTGTCCCACGTGGTCCCACGTTGTCCCACGTTGTCCCACGGTGTCCAACGATGTCCAACGGTGTCCCACGTTGTCCCACGTTGTCCCACGATGTCCCACGTTGTCCCACGTTGTCCCACGATGTCCCACGTTGTCCCACGTTGTCCGACGTTGTCCCACGTTGTCCCACGTTGTCCCACGTTGTCCCACGGTGTCCCACGTTGTCCCACGTTGTCCCACGGTGTCCCACGGTGTCCAACTATGTCCAACGGTGTCCCACGTTGTCCCACGTTGTCCCACGATGTCCCACGTTGTCCCACGTTGTCCCACGTTGTCCCACGTTGTCCCACGTTGTCCCACGTTGTCCCACGTGGTCCCACGTTGTCCCACGTTGTCCCACGGTGTCCAACGATGTCCAACGGTGTCCCACGTTGTCCCACGTTGTCCCACGATGTCCCACGTTGTTCCATGGTTTCCCACGTTGTCCCACGTTGTCCCACGTTGTCCCACGGTGTCCAACGATGTCCAACGGTGTCCAACGGTGTCCAACGGTGTCCAACGGTGTCCCACGTTGTCCCACGTTGTCCCACGTTGTCCCACGTTGTCCCACGTTGTCCCACGATGTCCCACGTTGTCCCACGTTGTCCCACGTTGTCCCACGATGTCCCACGTTGTCCCACGTTGTCCCACGTTGTCCCACGTTGTCCCACGATGTCCCACGTTGTCCCACGTTGTCCCACGTTGTCCCACGGTGTCCAACGATGTCCAACGGTGTCCAACGGTGTCCCACGGTGTCCAACGGTGTCCCACGTTGTCCCACGTTGTCCCACGTTGTCCCACGTTGTCCCACGTTGTCCCACGTTGTCCCACGTTGTCCCACGTTGTCCCACGTTGTCCCACGTTGTCCCACGTTGTCCCACGTTGTCCCACGTTGTCCCACGTTGTCCCACGGTGTCCAACGATGTCCAACGGTGTCCAACGGTGTCCCACGGTGTCCAACGGTGTCCCACGTTGTCCCACGTTGTCCCACGTTGTCCCACGTTGTCCCACGTTGTCCCACGTTGTCCCACGTTGTCCAACGATGTCCAACGGTGTCCAACGATGTCCAACGATGTCCAACGATGTCCAACGATGTCCAACGGTGTCCAACGGTGTCCCACGGTGTCCAACGGTGTCCCACGTTGTCCCACGTTGTCCCACGTTGTCCCACGTTGTCCCACGTTGTCCCACGTTGTCCCACGTTGTCCCACGTTGTCCCACGTTGTCCCACGTTGTCCCACGTTGTCCCACGTTGTCCCACGTTGTCCCACGTTGTCCCACGTTGTCCCACGTTGTCCCACGGTGTCCAACGATGTCCAACGGTGTCCCACGGTGTCCAACGGTGTCCCACGTTGTCCCACGTTGTCCCACGTTGTCCCACGTTGTCCCACGTTGTCCCACGATGTCCCACGTTGTCCCACGTTGTCCGACGTTGTCCCACGTTTTCCCACGTTGTCCCACGTTGTCCCACGGTGTCCAACGATGTCCAACGATGTCCAACGGTGTCCCACGTTGTCCCACGTTGTTCCATGGTTTCCCACGTTGTCCCACGTTGTCCCACGTTGTCCCACGGTGTCCAACGATGTCCAACGGTGTCCAACGGTGTCCAACGGTGTCCAACGGTGTCCCACGTTGTCCCACGTTGTCCCACGTTGTCCCACGTTGTCCCACGTTGTCCCACGATGTCCCACGTTGTCCCACGTTGTCCCACGTTGTCCCACGATGTCCCACGTTGTCCCACGTTGTCCCACGTTGTCCCACGTTGTCCCACGATGTCCCACGTTGTCCCACGTTGTCCCACGTTGTCCCACGGTGTCCAACGATGTCCAACGGTGTCCAACGGTGTCCCACGGTGTCCAACGGTGTCCCACGTTGTCCCACGTTGTCCCACGTTGTCCCACGTTGTCCCACGTTGTCCCACGTTGTCCCACGTTGTCCCACGTTGTCCCACGGTGTCCAACGATGTCCAACGGTGTCCAACGGTGTCCCACGGTGTCCAACGGTGTCCCACGTTGTCCCACGTTGTCCCACGTTGTCCCACGTTGTCCCACGTTGTCCCACGTTGTCCCACGTTGTCCAACGATGTCCAACGGTGTCCCACGTTGTCCCACGTTGTTCCATGGTTTCCCACGTTGTCCCACGTTGTCCCACGTTGTCCCACGGTGTCCAACGATGTCCAACGATGTCCAACGGTGTCCCACGATGTCCAACGATGTCCAACGATGTCCAACGGTGTCCAACGATGTCCAACGGTG
Source organism: Bombus terrestris (assembly GCF_910591885.1). Classification (NCBI taxonomy): domain Eukaryota; kingdom Metazoa; phylum Arthropoda; class Insecta; order Hymenoptera; family Apidae; genus Bombus; species Bombus terrestris. The sequence goes on along the minus strand of NW_025963651.1, from coordinate 20,365 downwards.
TCCAACGATGTCCAACGATGTCCAACGGTGTCCCACGATGTCCAACGATGTCCAACGATGTCCAACGGTGTCCAACGGTCTCCAACGGTGTCCCACGGTGTCCAACGATGTCCAACGATGTCCAACGGTGTCCAACGGTGTCCAACGGTGTCCCACGGTGTCCAACGGTGTCCCACGTTGTCCCACGTTGTCCCACGTTGTCCCACGTTGTCCCACGATGTCCCACGTTGTCCAACGGTGTCCAACGGTGTCCAACGATGTCCAACGATGTCCAACGGTGTCCCACGATGTCCAACGATGTCCAACGATGTCCAACGATGTCCAACGGTGTCCCACGTTGTCCCACGTTGTCCCACGTTGTCCCACGTTGTCCCACGTTGTCCCACGTTGTCCCACGGTGTCCAACGATGTCCAACGGTGTGAAACGGTGTCCCACGGTGTCCAACGGTGTCCCACGTTGTCCCACGTTGTCCCACGTTGTCCCACGTTGTCCCACGTTGTCCCACGTTGTCCCACGTTGTCCAACGATGTCCAACGGTGTCCCACGTTGTCCCACGTTGTTCCATGGTTTCCCACGTTGTCCCACGTTGTCCCACGTTGTCCCACGGTGTCCAACGATGTCCAACGGTGTCCAACGGTGTCCAACGGTGTCCAACGGTGTCCCACGTTGTCCCACGTTGTCCCACGTTGTCCCACGGTGTCCAACGATGTCCAACGGTGTCCCACGTTGTCCCACGTTGTCCCACGTTGTCCCACGTTGTCCCACGTTGTCCCACGATGTCCCACGTTGTCCCACGTTGTCCCACGTTGTCCCACGTTGTCCCACGTTGTCCCACGTTGTCCCACGTTGTCCCACGTTGTCCCACGTTGTCCCACGTTGTCCCACGTTGTCCCACGTTGTCCCACGTTGTCCCACGGTGTCCAACGATGTCCAACGGTGTCCAGCGATGTCCAACGGTGTCCCACGTTGTCCCACGTTTTCCCACGTTGTCCCACGTTGTCCCACGGTGTCCAACGATGTCCAACGATGTCCAACGGTGTCCCACGTTGTCCCACGTTGTTCCATGGTTTCCCACGTTGTCCCACGTTGTCCCACGTTGTCCCACGGTGTCCAACGATGTCCAACGGTGTCCAACGGTGTCCAACGGTGTCCAACGGTGTCCCACGTTGTCCCACGTTGTCCCACGTTGTCCCACGTTGTCCCACGTTGTCCCACGTTGTCCCACGTTGTCCCACGTTGTCCCACGTTGTCCCACGTTGTCCCACGTTGTCCCACGGTGTCCCACGGTGTCCAACGATGTCCAACGGTGTCCCACGTTGTCCCACGTTGTCCCACGATGTCCCACGTTGTCCCACGTTGTCCCACGTTGTCCCACGTTGTCCCACGTTGTCCCACGTTGTCCCACGTGGTCCCACGTTGTCCCACGTTGTCCCACGGTGTCCAACGATGTCCAACGGTGTCCCACGTTGTCCAACGGTGTCCCACGTTGTCCCACGTTGTCCCACGTTGTCCCACGTTGTCCCACGATGTCCCACGTTGTCCCACGTTGTCCCACGTTGTCCCACGTTGTCCCACGTTGTCCCACGTTGTCCCACGTTGTCCCACGTTGTCCCACGTTGTCCCACGGTGTCCAACGATGTCCAACGGTGTCCAACGGTGTCCCACGGTGTCCAACGGTGTCCCACGTTGTCCCACGTTGTCCCACGTTGTCCCACGTTGTCCCACGTTGTCCCACGTTGTCCCACGTTGTCCAACGATGTCCAACGGTGTCCCACGTTGTCCCACGTTGTTCCATGGTTTCCCACGTTGTCCCACGTTGTCCCACGTTGTCCCACGGTGTCCAACGATGTCCAACGGTGTCCAACGGTGTCCAACGGTGTCCAACGGTGTCCCACGTTGTCCCACGTTGTCCCACGTTGTCCCACGGTGTCCAACGATGTCCAACGGTGTCCCACGTTGTCCCACGTTGTCCCACGTTGTCCCACGTTGTCCCACGTTGTCCCACGATGTCCCACGTTGTCCCACGTTGTCCCACGGTGTCCAACGATGTCCAACGGTGTCCAGCGATGTCCAACGGTGTCCCACGTTGTCCCACGTTTTCCCACGTTGTCCCACGTTGTCCCACGTTGTCCCACGGTGTCCAACGATGTCCAACGATGTCCAACGGTGTCCCACGTTGTCCCACGTTGTTCCATGGTTTCCCACGTTGTCCCACGTTGTCCCACGTTGTCCCACGGTGTCCAACGATGTCCAACGGTGTCCAACGGTGTCCAACGGTGTCCAACGGTGTCCCACGTTGTCCCACGTTGTCCCACGTTGTCCCACGATGTCCCACGTTGTCCCACGTTGTCCCACGTTGTCCCACGTTGTCCCACGATGTCCCACGTTGTCCCACGTTGTCCCACGTTGTCCCACGTTGTCCCACGTTGCCCCGCGTTGTCCCACGTTGTCCCACGTTGTCCCACGTTGTCCCACGTTGTCCCACGGTGTCCAACGATGTCCAACGGTGTCCAACGGTGTCCCACGTTGTCCCACGTTGTCCCACGTTGTCCCACGTTGTCCCACGTTGTCCCACGTTGTCCAACGATGTCCAACGGTGTCCAACGGTGTCCAACGGTGTCCCACGTTGTCCCACGTTGTCCCACGTTGTCCCACGGTGTCCAACGATGTCCAACGGTGTCCCACGTTGTCCCACGTTGTCCCACGTTGTCCCACGTTGTCCCACGTTGTCCCACGATGTCCCACGTTGTCCCACGGTGTCCAACGATGTCCAACGGTGTCCCACGTTGTCCCACGTTGTCCCACGTTGTCCCACGTTTTCCCACGTTGTCCCACGTTGTCCCACGGTGTCCAACGATGTCCAACGATGTCCAACGGTGTCCCACGTTGTCCCACGTTGTTCCATGGTTTCCCACGTTGTCCCACGTTGTCCCACGTTGTCCCACGGTGTCCAACGATGTCCAACGGTGTCCAACGGTGTCCAACGGTGTCCAACGGTGTCCCACGTTGTCCCACGTTGTCCCACGTTGTCCCACGTTGTCCCACGTTGTCCCACGATGTCCCACGTTGTCCCACGTTGTCCCACGTTGTCCCACGTTGTCCCACGTTGTCCCACGTTGTCCCACGTTGTCCCACGTTGTCCCACGGTGTCCAACGATGTCCAACGGTGTCCAACGGTGTCCAACGGTGTCCCACGTTGTCCCACGTTGTCCCACGTTGTCCCACGTTGTCCCACGGTGTCCAACGATGTCCAACGGTGTCCCACGTTGTCCCACGTTGTCCCACGTTGTCCCACGATGTCCCACGTTGTCCCACGTTGTCCCACGTTGTCCCACGTTGTCCCACGTTGTCCCACGGTGTCCAACGATGTCCAACGGTGTCCAACGGTGTCCAACGGTGTCCAACGGTGTCCCAAGTTGTCCCACGTTGTCCCACGTTGTCCCACGGTGTCCAACGATGTCCAACGGTGTCCCACGTTGTCCCACGGTGTCCAACGATGTCCAACGGTGTCCCACGTTGTCCAACGGTGTCCCACGTTGTCCCACGTTGTCCCACGTTGTCCCACGTTGTCCCACGTTGTCCCACGTTGTCCCACGTTGTCCCACGTTGTCCCACGTTGTCCCACGTTGTCCCACGGTGTCCAACGATGTCCAACGGTGTCCAACGGTGTCCCACGGTGTCCAACGGTGTCCCACGTTGTCCCACGTTGTCCCACGTTGTCCCACGTTGTCCCACGTTGTCCCACGTTGTCCCACGTTGTCCAACGATGTCCAACGGTGTCCCACGTTGTCCCACGTTGTTCCATGGTTTCCCACGTTGTCCCACGGTGTCCCACGGTGTCCAACGGTGTCCCACGTTGTCCCACGTTGTCCCACGTTGTCCCACGTTGTCCCACGTTGTCCCACGTTGTCCCACGTTGTCCAACGATGTCCAACGGTGTCCCACGTTGTCCCACGTTGTTCCATGGTTTCCCACGTTGTCCCACGTTGTCCCACGTTGTCCCACGGTGTCCAACGATGTCCAACGGTGTCCAACGGTGTCCAACGGTGTCCAACGGTGTCCCACGTTGTCCCACGTTGTCCCACGTTGTCCCACGGTGTCCAACGATGTCCAACGGTGTCCCACGTTGTCCCACGTTGTCCCACGTTGTCCCACGGTGTCCAACGGTGTCCCACGTTGTCCCACGTTGTCCCACGTTGTCCCACGTTGTCCCACGTTGTCCCACGATGTCCCACGTTGTCCCACGTTGTCCCACGTTGTCCCACGTTGTCCCACGTTGTCCCACGTTGTTCCATGGTTTCCCACGTTGTCCCACGTTGTCCCACGTTGTCCCACGGTGTCCAACGATGTCCAACGGTGTCCAACGGTGTCCAACGGTGTCCAACGGTGTCCCACGTTGTCCCACGTTGTCCCACGTTGTCCCACGATGTCCCACGTTGTCCCACGTTGTTCCATGGTTTCCCACGTTGTCCCACGTTGTCCCACGTTGTCCCACGGTGTCCAACGATGTCCAACGGTGTCCAACGGTGTCCAACGGTGTCCAACGGTGTCCCACGTTGTCCCACGTTGTCCCACGTTGTCCCACGTTGTCCCACGTTGTCCCACGATGTCCCACGTTGTCCCACGATGTCCCACGTTGTCCCACGTTGTCCCACGTGGTCCCACGTTGTCCCACGTTGTCCCACGGTGTCCAACGGTGTCCAACGATGTCCCACGTTGTCCCACGTTGTCCCACGTTGTCCCACGTTGTCCCACGATGTCCCACGTTGTCCCACGTTGTCCCACGTTGTCCCACGTTGTCCCACGGTGTCCAACGATGTCCAACGGTGTCCAACGGTGTCCCACGGTGTCCAACGGTGTCCCACGTTGTCCCACGTTGTCCCACGTTGTCCCACGTTGTCCCACGTTGTCCCACGTTGTCCCACGTTGTCCCACGGTGTCCCACGTTGTCCCACGTTGTCCAACGGTGTCCCACGTTGTCCCACGTTGTTCCATGGTTTCCCACGTTGTCCCACGTTGTCCCACGGTGTCCAACGATGTCCAACGGTGTCCAACGGTGTCCAACGGTGTCCAACGGTGTCCCACGTTGTCCCACGTTGTCCCACGTTGTCCCACGGTGTCCAACGATGTCCAACGGTGTCCCACGTTGTCCCACGTTGTCCCACGTTGTCCCACGTTGTCCCACGATGTCCCACGTTGTCCCACGTTGTCCCACGTTGTCCCACGTTGTCCCACGTTGTCCCACGTTGTCCCACGTTGTCCCACGTTGTCCCACGTTGTCCCACGTTGTCCCACGTTGTCCCACGTTGTCCAACGGTGTCCCACGTTGTCCCACGTTGTCCCACGTTGTCCCACGTTGTCCCACGTTGTCCCACGTTGTCCCACGTTGTCCCACGTTGTCCCACGGTGTCCAACGATGTCCAACGGTGTCCAACGGTGTCCCACGGTGTCCAACGGTGTCCCACGTTGTCCCACGTTGTCCCACGTTGTCCCACGTTGTCCCACGTTGTCCCACGTTGTCCCACGTTGTCCAACGATGTCCAACGGTGTCCCACGTTGTCCCACGTTGTCCCACGTTGTCCCACGTTGTCCCACGGTGTCCAACGGTGTCCAACGGTGTCCAACGGTGTCCCACGGTGTCCAACGGTGTCCCACGTTGTCCCACGTTGTCCCACGTTGTCCCACGTTGTCCCACGTTGTCCCACGTTGTCCCACGTTGTCCCACGATGTCCCACGTTGTCCCACGTTGTCCCACGTTGTCCCACGTTGTCCCACGTTGTCCCACGGTGTCCAACGGTGTCCAACGGTGTCCAACGGTGTCCAACGGTGTCCAACGGTGTCCCAAGTTGTCCCACGTTGTCCCACGTTGTCCCACGGTGTCCAACGATGTCCAACGGTGTCCCACGTTGTCCCACGGTGTCCAACGATGTCCAACGGTGTCCCACGTTGTCCAACGGTGTCCCACGTTGTCCCACGTTGTCCCACGTTGTCCCACGTTGTCCCACGTTGTCCCACGTTGTCCCACGTTGTCCCACGTTGTCCCACGTTGTCCCACGTTGTCCCACGGTGTCCAACGATGTCCAACGGTGTCCAACGGTGTCCCACGGTGTCCAACGGTGTCCCACGTTGTCCCACGTTGTCCCACGTTGTCCCACGTTGTCCCACGTTGTCCCACGTTGTCCCACGTTGTCCAACGATGTCCAACGGTGTCCCACGTTGTCCCACGTTGTTCCATGGTTTCCCACGTTGTCCCACGGTGTCCCACGGTGTCCAACGGTGTCCCACGTTGTCCCACGTTGTCCCACGTTGTCCCACGTTGTCCCACGTTGTCCCACGTTGTCCCACGTTGTCCAACGATGTCCAACGGTGTCCCACGTTGTCCCACGTTGTTCCATGGTTTCCCACGTTGTCCCACGTTGTCCCACGTTGTCCCACGGTGTCCAACGATGTCCAACGGTGTCCAACGGTGTCCAACGGTGTCCAACGGTGTCCCACGTTGTCCCACGTTGTCCCACGTTGTCCCACGGTGTCCAACGATGTCCAACGGTGTCCCACGTTGTCCCACGTTGTCCCACGTTGTCCCACGTTGTCCCACGTTGTCCCACGATGTCCCACGTTGTCCCACGTTGTCCCACGTTGTCCCACGTTGTCCCACGTCGTCCCACGTTGTCCCACGTTGTCCCACGTTGTCCCACGTTGTCCCACGTTGTCCCACGTTGTCCCACGTTGTCCCACGTTGTCCCACGTTGTCCCACGTCGTCCCACGTTGTCCCACGTTGTCCCACGTTGTCCCACGTTGTCCCACGTTGTCCCACGTTGTCCCACGTTGTCCCACGTTGTCCCACGTTGTCCCACGGTGTCCAACGGTGTCCCACGTTGTCCCACGTTGTCCCACGTTGTCCCACGTTGTCCCACGTTGTCCCACGATGTCCCACGTTGTCCCACGTTGTCCCACGTTGTCCCACGTTGTCCCACGTTGTCCCACGTTGTTCCATGGTTTCCCACGTTGTCCCACGTTGTCCCACGTTGTCCCACGGTGTCCAACGATGTCCAACGGTGTCCAACGGTGTCCAACGGTGTCCAACGGTGTCCCACGTTGTCCCACGTTGTCCCACGTTGTCCCACGATGTCCCACGTTGTCCCACGTTGTTCCATGGTTTCCCACGTTGTCCCACGTTGTCCCACGTTGTCCCACGGTGTCCAACGATGTCCAACGGTGTCCAACGGTGTCCAACGGTGTCCAACGGTGTCCCACGTTGTCCCACGTTGTCCCACGTTGTCCCACGTTGTCCCACGTTGTCCCACGATGTCCCACGTTGTCCCACGATGTCCCACGTTGTCCCACGTTGTCCCACGTGGTCCCACGTTGTCCCACGTTGTCCCACGGTGTCCAACGGTGTCCAACGATGTCCCACGTTGTCCCACGTTGTCCCACGTTGTCCCACGTTGTCCCACGATGTCCCACGTTGTCCCACGTTGTCCCACGTTGTCCCACGTTGTCCCACGGTGTCCAACGATGTCCAACGGTGTCCAACGGTGTCCCACGGTGTCCAACGGTGTCCCACGTTGTCCCACGTTGTCCCACGTTGTCCCACGTTGTCCCACGTTGTCCCACGTTGTCCCACGTTGTCCAACGGTGTCCCACGTTGTCCCACGTTGTCCAACGGTGTCCCACGTTGTCCCACGTTGTTCCATGGTTTCCCACGTTGTCCCACGTTGTCCCACGGTGTCCAACGATGTCCAACGGTGTCCAACGGTGTCCAACGGTGTCCAACGGTGTCCCACGTTGTCCCACGTTGTCCCACGTTGTCCCACGGTGTCCAACGATGTCCAACGGTGTCCCACGTTGTCCCACGTTGTCCCACGTTGTCCCACGTTGTCCCACGATGTCCCACGTTGTCCCACGTTGTCCCACGTTGTCCCACGTTGTCCCACGTTGTCCCACGTTGTCCCACGTTGTCCCACGTTGTCCCACGTTGTCCCACGTTGTCCCACGTTGTCCAACGGTGTCCCACGTTGTCCCACGTTGTCCCACGTTGTCCCACGTTGTCCCACGTTGTCCCACGTTGTCCCACGTTGTCCCACGTTGTCCCACGGTGTCCAACGATGTCCAACGGTGTCCAACGGTGTCCCACGGTGTCCAACGGTGTCCCACGTTGTCCCACGTTGTCCCACGTTGTCCCACGTTGTCCCACGTTGTCCCACGTTGTCCCACGTTGTCCAACGATGTCCAACGGTGTCCCACGTTGTCCCACGTTGTTCCATGGTTTCCCACGTTGTCCCACGTTGTCCCACGTTGTCCCACGGTGTCCAACGATGTCCAACGGTGTCCAACGGTGTCCAACGGTGTCCAACGGTGTCCCACGTTGTCCCACGTTGTCCCACGTTGTCCCACGATGTCCCACGTTGTCCCACGTTGTTCCATGGTTTCCCACGTTGTCCCACGTTGTCCCACGTTGTCCCACGGTGTCCAACGATGTCCAACGGTGTCCAACGGTGTCCAACGGTGTCCAACGGTGTCCCACGTTGTCCCACGTTGTCCCACGTGGTCCCACGTTGTCCCACGTTGTCCCACGGTGTCCAACGGTGTCCAACGATGTCCCACGTTGTCCCACGTTGTCCCACGTTGTCCCACGTTGTCCCACGATGTCCCACGTTGTCCCACGTTGTCCCACGTTGTCCCACGTTGTCCCACGGTGTCCAACGATGTCCAACGGTGTCCAACGGTGTCCCACGGTGTCCAACGGTGTCCCACGGTGTCCAACGTTGTCCCACGTTGTCCAACGGTGTCCCACGTTGTCCCACGTTGTCCCACGTTGTTCCATGGTTTCCCACGTTGTCCCACGTTGTCCCACGTTGTCCCACGGTGTCCAACGATGTCCAACGGTGTCCAACGGTGTCCAACGGTGTCCAACGGTGTCCCACGTTGTCCCACGTTGTCCCACGTGGTCCCACGTTGTCCCACGTTGTCCCACGGTGTCCAACGGTGTCCAACGATGTCCCACGTTGTCCCACGTTGTCCCACGTTGTCCCACGTTGTCCCACGATGTCCCACGTTGTCCCACGTTGTCCCACGTTGTCCCACGTTGTCCCACGGTGTCCAACGATGTCCAACGGTGTCCAACGGTGTCCCACGGTGTCCAACGGTGTCCCACGTTGTCCCACGTTGTCCCACGTTGTCCCACGTTGTCCCACGTTGTCCCACGTTGTCCCACGTTGTCCAACGGTGTCCCACGTTGTCCCACGTTGTCCAACGGTGTCCCACGTTGTCCCACGTTGTTCCATGGTTTCCCACGTTGTCCCACGTTGTCCCACGGTGTCCAACGATGTCCAACGGTGTCCAACGGTGTCCAACGGTGTCCAACGGTGTCCCACGTTGTCCCACGTTGTCCCACGTTGTCCCACGGTGTCCAACGATGTCCAACGGTGTCCCACGTTGTCCCACGTTGTCCCACGTTGTCCCACGTTGTCCCACGATGTCCCACGTTGTCCCACGTTGTCCCACGTTGTCCCACGTTGTCCCACGTTGTCCCACGTTGTCCCACGTTGTCCCACGTTGTCCCACGTTGTCCCACGTTGTCCCACGTTGTCCCACGTTGTCCAACGGTGTCCCACGTTGTCCCACGTTGTCCCACGTTGTCCCACGTTGTCCCACGTTGTCCCACGTTGTCCCACGTTGTCCCACGTTGTCCCACGGTGTCCAACGATGTCCAACGGTGTCCAACGGTGTCCCACGGTGTCCAACGGTGTCCCACGTTGTCCCACGTTGTCCCACGTTGTCCCACGTTGTCCCACGTTGTCCCACGTTGTCCCACGTTGTCCAACGATGTCCAACGGTGTCCCACGTTGTCCCACGTTGTTCCATGGTTTCCCACGTTGTCCCACGTTGTCCCACGTTGTCCCACGGTGTCCAACGATGTCCAACGGTGTCCAACGGTGTCCAACGGTGTCCAACGATGTCCCACGTTGTCCCACGTTGTCCCACGTTGTCCCACGTTGTCCCACGATGTCCCACGTTGTCCCACGTTGTCCCACGTTGTCCCACGTTGTCCCACGTTGTCCCACGTTGTCCCACGTTGTCCCACGTTGTCCCACGTTGTCCCACGTTGTTCCATGGTTTCCCACGTTGTCCCACGTTGTCCCACGTTGTCCCACGTTGTCCCACGGTGTCCAACGATGTCCAACGATGTCCAACGGTGTCCCACGTTGTCCCACGTTGTTCCATGGTTTCCCACGTTGTCCCACGTTGTCCCACGTTGTCCCACGGTGTCCAACGATGTCCAACGGTGTCCAACGGTGTCCAACGGTGTCCAACGGTGTCCCACGTTGTCCCACGTTGTCCCACGTTGTCCCACGATGTCCCACGTTGTCCCACGTTGTTCCATGGTTTCCCACGTTGTCCCACGTTGTCCCACGTTGTCCCACGGTGTCCAACGATGTCCAACGGTGTCCAACGGTGTCCAACGGTGTCCAACGGTGTCCAACGGTGTCCCACGTTGTCCCACGTTGTCCCACGTTGTCCCACGGTGTCCAACGATGTCCAACGGTGTCCAACGGTGTCCAACGGTGTCCAACGGTGTCCCACGTTGTCCCACGTTGTCCCACGTTGTCCCACGATGTCCCACGTTGTCCCACGTTGTTCCATGGTTTCCCACGTTGTCCCACGTTGTCCCACGTTGTCCCACGGTGTCCAACGATGTCCAACGGTGTCCAACGGTGTCCAACGGTGTCCAACGGTGTCCCACGTTGTCCCACGTTGTCCCACGTTGTCCCACGTTGTCCCACGATGTCCCACGTTGTCCCACGTTGTCCCACGTTGTCCCACGTTGTCCCACGTTGTCCCACGTGGTCCCACGTTGTCCCACGTTGTCCCACGGTGTCCAACGGTGTCCAACGATGTCCCACGTTGTCCCACGTTGTCCCACGTTGTCCCACGTTGTCCCACGATGTCCCACGTTGTCCCACGTTGTCCCACGTTGTCCCACGTTGTCCCACGTTGTCCCACGTTGTCCAACGTTGTCCCACGTTGTCCCACGTTGTCCCACGATGTCCCACGTTGTCCCACGTTGTCCCACGGTGTCCCACGTTGTCCCACGTTGTCCCACGTTGTCCCACGTTGTCCCACGTTGTCCCACGTTGTCCCACGTTGTCCCACGTTGTCCCACGTTGTCCCACGGTGTCCAACGATGTCCAACGGTGTCCAGCGATGTCCAACGGTGTCCCACGTTGTCCCACGTTTTCCCACGTTGTCCCACGTTGTCCCACGTTGTCCCACGTTGTCCCACGTTGTCCCACGTTGTCCCACGTTGTCCCACGTTGTCCCACGGTGTCCAACGATGTCCAACGGTGTCCAGCGATGTCCAACGGTGTCCCACGTTGTCCCACGTTTTCCCACGTTGTCCCACGTTGTCCCACGTTGTCCCACGTTGTCCCACGTTGTCCCACGTTGTCCCACGTTGTCCAACGGTGTCCCACGATGTCCAAAGATGTCCAACGATGTCCAACGGTGTCCAACGGTGTCCCACGTTGTCCCACGTTGTCCCACGTTGTCCCACGTTGTCCCACGTTGTCCCACGGTGTCCAACGGTGTCCCACGTTGTCCCACGTTGTCCCACGGTGTCCAACGATGTCCAACGGTGTCCAGCGATGTCCAACGGTGTCCCACGATGTCCAACGATGTCCAACGATGTCCAACGGTGTCCAACGGTGTCCCACGTTGTCCCACGTTGTCCCACGTTGTCCCACGGTGTCCAACGATGTCCAACGGTGTCCCACGTTGTCCAACGGTGTCCCACGTTGTCCCACGTTGTCCCACGTTGTCCCACGTTGTCCCACGTTGTCCCACGATGTCCCACGTTGTCCCACGTTGTCCCACGTTGTCCCACGTTGTCCCACGTTGTCCCACGTTGTCCCACGTTGTCCCACGTTGTCCCACGGTGTCCAACGATGTCCAACGGTGTCCAACGGTGTCCCACGGTGTCCAACGGTGTCCCACGTTGTCCCACGTTGTCCCACGTTGTCCCACGTTGTCCCACGTTGTCCCACGTTGTCCCACGTTGTCCAACGATGTCCAACGGTGTCCCACGTTGTCCCACGTTGTCCCACGTTGTCCCACGTTGTCCCACGTTGTCCCACGTTGTCCCACGTTGTCCCACGTTGTCCCACGTTGTCCCACGTTGTCCCACGTTGTCCCACGTTGTCCCACGGTGTCCAACGATGTCCAACGATGTCCAACGGTGTCCCACGATGTCCAACGATGTCCAACGATGTCCCACGGTGTCCAACGGTGTCCCACGTTGTCCCACGTTGTCCCGCGTTGTCCCACGGTGTCCAACGATGTCCAACGGTGTCCCACGTTGTCCAACGGTGTCCCACGTTGTCCCACGTTGTCCCACGTTGTCCCACGTTGTCCCACGATGTCCCACGTTGTCCCACGTTGTCCCACGTTGTCCCAAGTTGTCCCACGTTGTCCCACGTTGTCCCACGTTGTCCCACGGTGTCCAACGATGTCCAACGGTGTCCAACGGTGTCCCACGGTGTCCAACGGTGTCCCACGTTGTCCCACGTTGTCCCACGTTGTCCCACGTTGTCCCACGTTGTCCCACGTTGTCCAACGATGTCCAACGGTGTCCCACGTTGTCCCACGTTGTCCCACGTTGTCCCACGTTGTCCCACGTTGTCCCACGTTGTCCCACGGTGTCCAACGATGTCCAACGGTGTCCAACGTTGTCCCACGTTGTCCCACGTTGTCCCACGTTGTCCCACGTTGTCCCACGTTGTCCCACGTTGTCCCACGTTGTCCCACGTTGTCCCACGTTGTCCCACGTTGTCCCACGTTGTCCCACGTTGTCCCACGTTGTCCCACGGTGTCCAATGATGTCTAACGATGTCCAACGTTGTCCCACGTTGTCCCACGTTGTCCCACGTTGTCCCACGTTGTCCCACGTTGTCCCACGTTGTCCCACGTTGTCCCACGTGGTCCCACGTTGTCCCACGTTGTCCCACGGTGTCCAACGATGTCCCACGGTGTCCCACGTTGTCCAACGGTGTCCCACGTTGTCCCACGTTGTCCCACGTTGTCCCACGTTGTCCCACGATGTCCCACGTTGTCCCACGTTGTCCCACGTTGTCCCACGTTGTCCCACGTTGTCCCACGTTGTCCCACGTTGTCCCACGTTGTCCCACGTTGTCCCACGTTGTCCCACGGTGTCCAACGATGTCCAACGGTGTCCAACGGTGTCCCACGGTGTCCAACGGTGTCCCACGTTGTCCCACGTTGTCCCACGTTGTCCCACGTTGTCCCACGTTGTCCCACGGTGTCCAACGATGTCCAACGGTGTCCAACGGTGTCCCACGGTGTCCAACGGTGTCCCACGTTGTCCCACGTTGTCCCACGTTGTCCCACGTTGTCCCACGTTGTCCCACGGTGTCCAACGATGTCCAACGGTGTCCCACGTTGTCCCACGTTGTCCCACGTTGTCCCACGTTGTCCCACGTTGTCCCACGTTGTCCCACGTTGTCCCACGTTGTCCCACGTTGTCCCACGTTGTCCCACGTGGTCCCACGTTGTCCCACGTTGTCCCACGGTGTCCAACGATGTCCCACGGTGTCCCACGTTGTCCAACGGTGTCCCACGTTGTCCCACGTTGTCCCACGTTGTCCCACGTTGTCCCACGATGTCCCACGTTGTCCCACGTTGTCCCACGTTGTCCCACGTTGTCCCACGTTGTCCCACGTTGTCCCACGTTGTCCCACGTTGTCCCACGTTGTCCCACGTTGTCCCACGGTGTCCAACGATGTCCAACGGTGTCCAACGGTGTCCCACGGTGTCCAACGGTGTCCCACGTTGTCCCACGTTGTCCCACGTTGTCCCACGTTGTCCCACGTTGTCCCACGGTGTCCAACGATGTCCAACGGTGTCCAACGGTGTCCCACGGTGTCCAACGGTGTCCCACGTTGTCCCACGTTGTCCCACGTTGTCCCACGTTGTCCCACGTTGTCCCACGGTGTCCAACGATGTCCAACGGTGTCCCACGTTGTCCCACGTTGTCCCACGTTGTCCCACGTTGTCCCACGTTGTCCCACGTTGTCCCACGGTGTCCCACGGTGTCCCACGTTGTCCCACGTTGTCCCACGTTGTCCCACGTTGTCCCACGTTGTCCCACGTTGTCCCACGGTGTCCAACGGTGTCCAACGATGTCCCACGTTGTCCCACGTTGTCCCACGTTGTCCCACGTTGTCCCACGATGTCCCACGTTGTCCCACGTTGTCCCACGTTGTCCCACGTTGTCCCACGTTGTCCCACGTTGTCCCACGTTGTCCCACATTGTCCCACGTTGTCCCACGTTGTCCGACGTTGTCCCACGTTGTCCCACGTTGTCCCACGTTGTCCCACGTTGTCCCACGGTGTCCAACGATGTCCAACGGTGTCCAACGGTGTCCAACGATGTCCCACGTTGTCCCACGTTGTCCCACGTTGTCCCACGGTGTCCAACGATGTCCAACGGTGTCCCACGTTGTCCCACGTTGTCCCACGTTGTCGCACGTTGTCCCACGTTGTCCCACGTTGTCCCACGTTGTCCCACGTTGTCCAACGGTGTCCCACGATGTCCAACGATGTCCAACGATGTCCAACGGTGTCCAACGGCGTCCCACGTTGTCCCACGTTGTCCCACGTTGTCCCACGGTGTCCAACGGTGTCCCACGATGTCCACCGATGTCCAACGGTGTCCAACGGTGTCCAACGGTGTCCAACGGTGTCCAACGATGTCCCACGTTGTCCCACGTTGTCCCACGTTGTCCCACGGTGTCCAACGATGTCCAACGGTGTCCCACGTTGTCCCACGTTGTCCGACGTTGTCCCACGTTGTCCCACGTTGTCCCACGTTGTCCCACGTTGTCCCACGGTGTCCAACGATGTCCAACGGTGTCCAACGGTGTCCAACGATGTCCCACGTTGTCCCACGTTGTCCCACGTTGTCCCACGGTGTCCAACGATGTCCAACGGTGTCCCACGTTGTCCCACGTTGTCCCACGTTGTCGCACGTTGTCCCACGTTGTCCCACGTTGTCCCACGTTGTCCCACGTTGTCCCACGTTGTCCCACGTTGTCCAACGGTGTCCCACGATGTCCAACGATGTCCAACGATGTCCAACGGTGTCCAACGGTGTCCCACGTTGTCCCACGTTGTCCCACGTTGTCCCACGGTGTCCAACGGTGTCCCACGATGTCCACCGATGTCCAACAGTGTCCAACGGTGTCCAACGGTGTCCAACGGTGTCCAACGATGTCCCACGTTGTCCCACGTTGTCCCACGTTGTCCCACGGTGTCCAACGATGTCCAACGGTGTCCCACGTTGTCCCACGTTGTCCCACGTTGTCCCACGTTGTCCCACGTTGTCCCACGTTGTCCCACGTTGTCCCACGTTGTCCCACGTTGTCCCACGGTGTCCAACGATGTCCAACGGTGTCCAACGGTGTCCCACGGTGTCCAACGGTGTCCCACGTTGTCCCACGTTGTCCCACGTTGTCCCACGTTGTCCCACGTTGTCCCACGTTGTCCCACGTTGTCCCACGTTGTCCAACGATGTCCAACGGTGTCCCACGTTGTCCCACGTTGTCCCACGTTGTCCCACGTTGTCCCACGTTGTCCCACGTTGTCCCACGTTGTCCCACGTTGTCCCACGTTGTCCCACGTTGTCCCACGGTGTCCAACGATGTCCAACGATGTCCAACGGTGTCCCACGATGTCCAACGATGTCCAACGATGTCCAACGGTGTCCAACGGTGTCCCACGTTGTCCCACGTTGTCCCGCGTTGTCCCACGGTGTCCAACGATGTCCAACGGTGTCCCACGTTGTCCAACGGTGTCCCACGTTGTCCCACGTTGTCCCACGTTGTCCCACGTTGTCCCACGATGTCCCACGTTGTCCCACGTTGTCCCACGGTGTCCAACGATGTCCAACGATGTCCCACGTTGTCCCACGTTGTCCCACGTTGTCCCACGTTGTCCCACGTTGTCCCACGTTGTCCCACGTTGTCCCACATTGTCCCACGTTGTCCCACGTTGTCCGACGTTGTCCCACGTTGTCCCACGTTGTCCCACGTTGTCCCACGTTGTCCCACGGTGTCCAACGATGTCCAACGGTGTCCAACGGTGTCCAACGATGTCCCACGTTGTCCCACGTTGTCCCACGTTGTCCCACGGTGTCCAACGATGTCCAACGGTGTCCAACGGTGTCCAACGGTGTCCCACGTTGTCCCACGTTGTCCCACGTTGTCCCACGGTGTCCAACGATGTCCAACGGTGTCCCACGTTGTCCCACGTTGTCCCACGTTGTCCCACGTTGTCCCACGATGTCCCACGTTGTCCCACGTTGTCCCACGTTGTCCCACGTTGTCCCACGTTGTCCCACGTTGTCCCACGTTGTCCCACGTTGTCCCACGTTGTCCCACGTTGTCCCACGTTGTCCCACGTTGTCCAACGGTGTCCCACGTTGTCCCACGTTGTCCCACGTTGTCCCACGTTGTCCCACGTTGTCCCACGTTGTCCCACGGTGTCCAACGATGTCCAACGGTGTCCCACGTTGTCCCACGTTGTCCCACGTTGTCGCACGTTGTCCCACGTTGTCCCACGTTGTCCCACGTTGTCCCACGTTGTCCCACGTTGTCCCACGTTGTCCAACGGTGTCCCACGATGTCCAACGATGTCCAACGATGTCCAACGGTGTCCAACGGTGTCCCACGTTGTCCCACGTTGTCCCACGTTGTCCCACGGTGTCCAACGGTGTCCCACGATGTCCACCGATGTCCAACAGTGTCCAACGGTGTCCAACGGTGTCCAACGGTGTCCAACGATGTCCCACGTTGTCCCACGTTGTCCCACGTTGTCCCACGGTGTCCAACGATGTCCAACGGTGTCCCACGTTGTCCCACGTTGTCCCACGTTGTCCCACGTTGTCCCACGTTGTCCCACGTTGTCCCACGTTGTCCCACGTTGTCCCACGTTGTCCCACGGTGTCCAACGATGTCCAACGGTGTCCAACGGTGTCCCACGGTGTCCAACGGTGTCCCACGTTGTCCCACGTTGTCCCACGTTGTCCCACGTTGTCCCACGTTGTCCCACGTTGTCCCACGTTGTCCCACGTTGTCCAACGATGTCCAACGGTGTCCCACGTTGTCCCACGTTGTCCCACGTTGTCCCACGTTGTCCCACGTTGTCCCACGTTGTCCCACGTTGTCCCACGTTGTCCCACGTTGTCCCACGTTGTCCCACGGTGTCCAACGATGTCCAACGATGTCCAACGGTGTCCCACGATGTCCAACGATGTCCAACGATGTCCAACGGTGTCCAACGGTGTCCCACGTTGTCCCACGTTGTCCCGCGTTGTCCCACGGTGTCCAACGATGTCCAACGGTGTCCCACGTTGTCCAACGGTGTCCCACGTTGTCCCACGTTGTCCCACGTTGTCCCACGTTGTCCCACGATGTCCCACGTTGTCCCACGTTGTCCCACGGTGTCCAACGATGTCCAACGATGTCCCACGGTGTCCAACGATGTCCAACGGTGTCCAACGGTGTCCCACGGTGTCCAACGGTGTCCCACGTTGTCCCACGTTGTCCCACGTTGTCCCACGTTGTCCCACGTTGTCCCACGTTGTCCCACGTTGTCCAACGGTGTCCCACGTTGTCCCACGTTGTCCAACGGTGTCCCACGTTGTCCCACGTTGTTCCATGGTTTCCCACGTTGTCCCACGTTGTCCCACGGTGTCCAACGATGTCCAACGGTGTCCAACGGTGTCCAACGGTGTCCAACGGTGTCCCACGTTGTCCCACGTTGTCCCACGTTGTCCCACGGTGTCCAACGATGTCCAACGGTGTCCCACGTTGTCCCACGTTGTCCCACGTTGTCCCACGTTGTCCCACGATGTCCCACGTTGTCCCACGTTGTCCCACGTTGTCCCACGTTGTCCCACGTTGTCCCACGTTGTCCCACGTTGTCCCACGTTGTCCCACGTTGTCCCACGTTGTCCCACGTTGTCCCACGTTGTCCAACGGTGTCCCACGTTGTCCCACGTTGTCCCACGTTGTCCCACGTTGTCCCACGTTGTCCCACGTTGTCCCACGTTGTCCCACGTTGTCCCACGGTGTCCAACGATGTCCAACGGTGTCCAACGGTGTCCCACGGTGTCCAACGGTGTCCCACGTTGTCCCACGTTGTCCCACGTTGTCCCACGTTGTCCCACGTTGTCCCACGTTGTCCCACGTTGTCCAACGATGTCCAACGGTGTCCCACGTTGTCCCACGTTGTTCCATGGTTTCCCACGTTGTCCCACGTTGTCCCACGTTGTCCCACGGTGTCCAACGATGTCCAACGGTGTCCAACGGTGTCCAACGGTGTCCAACGATGTCCCACGTTGTCCCACGTTGTCCCACGTTGTCCCACGTTGTCCCACGATGTCCCACGTTGTCCCACGTTGTCCCACGTTGTCCCACGTTGTCCCACGTTGTCCCACGTTGTCCCACGTTGTCCCACGTTGTCCCACGTTGTCCCACGTTGTTCCATGGTTTCCCACGTTGTCCCACGTTGTCCCACGTTGTCCCACGTTGTCCCACGGTGTCCAACGATGTCCAACGATGTCCAACGGTGTCCCACGTTGTCCCACGTTGTTCCATGGTTTCCCACGTTGTCCCACGTTGTCCCACGTTGTCCCACGGTGTCCAACGATGTCCAACGGTGTCCAACGGTGTCCAACGGTGTCCAACGGTGTCCCACGTTGTCCCACGTTGTCCCACGTTGTCCCACGATGTCCCACGTTGTCCCACGTTGTTCCATGGTTTCCCACGTTGTCCCACGTTGTCCCACGTTGTCCCACGGTGTCCAACGATGTCCAACGGTGTCCAACGGTGTCCAACGGTGTCCAACGGTGTCCAACGGTGTCCCACGTTGTCCCACGTTGTCCCACGTTGTCCCACGGTGTCCAACGATGTCCAACGGTGTCCAACGGTGTCCAACGGTGTCCAACGGTGTCCCACGTTGTCCCACGTTGTCCCACGTTGTCCCACGATGTCCCACGTTGTCCCACGTTGTTCCATGGTTTCCCACGTTGTCCCACGTTGTCCCACGTTGTCCCACGGTGTCCAACGATGTCCAACGGTGTCCAACGGTGTCCAACGGTGTCCAACGGTGTCCCACGTTGTCCCACGTTGTCCCACGTTGTCCCACGTTGTCCCACGTTGTCCCACGATGTCCCACGTTGTCCCACGTTGTCCCACGTTGTCCCACGTTGTCCCACGTTGTCCCACGTGGTCCCACGTTGTCCCACGTTGTCCCACGGTGTCCAACGGTGTCCAACGATGTCCCACGTTGTCCCACGTTGTCCCACGTTGTCCCACGTTGTCCCACGATGTCCCACGTTGTCCCACGTTGTCCCACGTTGTCCCACGTTGTCCCACGTTGTCCCACGTTGTCCAACGTTGTCCCACGTTGTCCCACGTTGTCCCACGATGTCCCACGTTGTCCCACGTTGTCCCACGTTGTCCCACGTTGTCCCACGTTGTCCCACGTTGTCCCACGTTGTCCCACGTTGTCCCACGTTGTCCCACGTTGTCCCACGTTGTCCCACGTTGTCCCACGGTGTCCAACGATGTCCAACGGTGTCCAACGATGTCCAACGGTGTCCCACGTTGTCCCACGTTTTCCCACGTTGTCCCACGTTGTCCCACGTTGTCCCACGTTGTCCCACGTTGTCCCACGTTGTCCCACGTTGTCCCACGTTGTCCCACGGTGTCCAACGATGTCCAACGGTGTCCAGCGATGTCCAACGGTGTCCCACGTTGTCCCACGTTTTCCCACGTTGTCCCACGTTGTCCCACGTTGTTCCATGGTTTCCCACGTTGTCCCACGTTGTCCCACGTTGTCCCACGGTGTCCAACGATGTCCAACGGTGTCCAACGGTGTCCAACGGTGTCCAACGGTGTCCCACGTTGTCCCACGTTGTCCCACGTTGTCCCACGATGTCCCACGTTGTCCCACGTTGTCCCACGTTGTCCCACGTTGTCCCACGATGTCCCACGTTGTCCCACGTTGTCCCACGTTGTCCCACGTTGTCCCACGTTGTCCCACGTTGTCCCACGTTGTCCCACGTTGTCCCACGTTGTCCCACGTTGTCCCACGTTGTCCCACGTTGTCCCACGTTGTCCCACGTTGCCCCACGTTGTCCCACGGTGTCCAACGATGTCCAACGGTGTCCAGCGATGTCCAACGGTGTCCCACGTTGTCCCACGTTGTCCCACGATGTCCCACGTTGTCCCACGTTGTTCCATGGTTTCCCACGTTGTCCCACGTTGTCCCACGTTGTCCCA